>NC_092701.1:3374164-3679997 GCF_964275005.1 Diadema setosum
AGTGTCTGACAGATCTTGTGTGTTCTTGTTAACCTGGGATTTGTAAGACGAGTGTATCGTGGGGGGGGGGGGGCATTTCATGAAGCATTTTGTCTGACAAAGTTGTCGGACCAATTTGCTCTCAGCCAATCAGATGCAAAGATTTCAGTAGCTTGTAACAGTTTGTCAGAAAAATATCCGACCAAAACGCTTCATGAAATGCCCCCCAGATATGTGAGTAGGATACGAATAAACAGAAGTGTTTAATCTAAACATGTTATTATCAAAAGATGGTGGAAGTTGATCATAAATGTATTTGAATATAATCAATGCTACTTGAATCGTGTTCAATTCGAAATGTTTATTTTTTTTCAGTTAATGAAATATAGAGAATTAGTGTAAGCTAAAAAATACGATCGAGTACAATACCCATAACTTTCTTTTGTAATTTAGATAAATCTTTTTTGGTCGATTTTTGTCAATTTTTGTCGAACTACAATTTAAAATGTAACAATATGTTATATTCTGCAATTGATCCATATCACCTCAATGATGGCAGACCATACTTGCTAAAGTACTTGACACAAACATTTACCTATACCACAATCTAGCTTGATATACCATTGTGATAACCTGTTTCTCCGTTTAATACGGCATCGTGATTTTTCCCGAAGTTTAGAAATGTCGAATATCATGGTTGTGCCATGGTAACTGATAGATGTTTAACAAATCGTGCGAAATAATTCATGCAAGACTTCTAACGTTTTCATACATAGCAATTTGATCGATGCTTCTGTGATGACAGCACTATATATCAACTGAAAAAAAAATAGTACAAATTCAAAAGCTTGCTTACGAGTGATACGAACTTTAAAATCCTGCTGAAAGTCTGGTACAAAAATTTAAAGTCTAATTGAGTATGTCGGGCAGTATAAATCATGGACAAGGCTAATAGATTATATTCTATAACGCGAAAAAAAAAAACACCCTGTAACAACAGAGTTTGGGTGTGTGGTAACCCGTGTTATTCTTGATATATGTTGATATGTTCTGCTGCATACTTTGCATTATTTGTCGAAAACCTTCTCTCTTTTTGTGACGAGGGGAACGGGAGTGGGGGATTTCAGTTTATATTCTGCAGATGAATTATAATACTTGATTGTAAATTGTCTTTTTAAGGTTACTTGTACAAATTCTTGAAGTAACTAGACACGGTATTCATGATACACGCCTTTGGTGAGCCCTACTTGACAAATTTAACACCTATGCCTTGATGCTTCCTAGAATTTCCCGTCTTAATGACGTCTAATTTTCACAGAAACGTTTAATGTAGCCCAAGATAACTCTTTGCGAAACTGTCCTGGCCTATCGTGTTTTTTTTTCTTTCCTCTTTCTCCCTCTCCCTCTCCTCCTCACTCCCTCTAGCTCAGCCTTTCATTTAAAGACTTGTGTGCTTTGATAGTGTAAATATGGTTGAATATTAGTATTACGCAGTTTGTAGGACAGAATCATGGACGGTGGAACTGAATAATGGTAAAATAAAATGGCGGAAAACAGAGAAAGAACTAGAAAAAGAATGAAGACAGTGGTTGCCACCCTAGTCATTATGAATGCTAGTGGCAGAGTATGTTTCTGTCACTGACAAGCCGCCCCATCTTTAGAGCAAAACAGAACAATACTAATTCGTCAGCAGCTATCCCTCCCCTTGATAATAAACTAACACAAAAACGTCATGACCTAACTGAAAACTGCTTTCTTCTACCTCCAAACGCCATCATAATGTATGAAACTAATACAGACAGCCGCAGAATAAAAAAAAAATGACAACTTCTTGAAATATAAATGCAAGTCTATAATAATACCTATATTCGACTTTATCGTGAATAAAAAGTTTCTAAATGGCCGACTCTATAGAAGTGAAGCCCTATATTATAAATCGTCTTTTTTTTTTCTAGTCAAGATGAGATTTGCCGCGCATCTTTTCTTGTGGAAGCCGGACCTCATTAGCATAGATGCCCAGACTGGCTTGTCTGATTGATGTCCTACCACTCCGTCACCACGGCTTCGGCCTGACCTTCCTCCTTCCAGGCAAATAAGAGCTGATAGCCAGCCCAAGGCACGTCATGTTTTGCATTCGATTTCTTGTTATCTTTTCATCCGATGCGCATCTTCTTTGCATTCCAATGAAACAAAATGTAACCTCTGGACACACATGTAAACCTTTCCTCATGTTCTACCAAACCTCGTGAATATTCCTATATTGTGTTATATACATATAAACAGGCATATGATATTTACATTAGGAGAGGAGGGGAACATACATGAACGAGGCGCCCCACTTAGGAAATTGGCTTTACCCATCCATTTTGCAGAGTGGAAGAAAGCAGTATCTATTTTGAGAAAATGCTAATAGTTCCAGAGTTACAGCGAAGTGACAGAGAGATGGATAGATAGAGAGATAAAACAGAGTGAGAGAGAGAGAGAAAGGGAGAGAAAAGGGGGACATAAGAGGGGAGAGATGATTGCTTATAACGCGGATTGTCGTCGTAATTCATGTGGCCGACGTAGAACGGCAGTGCGCCGTGCAAGCGGCCGCCACCAATAAACATCGACGAAGGGTGAATTACACCAGGCAGTTTCATCGGAGTTTTCGTCAATTGACACCTTGCCTTGTTAACCCGACGGGACGAGGGAAGATCCCCTTGATATTCCAAGCCTCATCCTCTCTTCTCCTCGTATTCCTGGAGCGAAATTCCGGTCGGGAACTTGATTGTTTAGCTCCATAGCTGCACGAAGATGGGAGTGAAGTGGCGTCTTCAGTAGACGAAACGCAATGACTTATGCAAAAGAGCTGTGATCTGCCCTGGTATGCTTGCCTCTCACAATCCACACCATGTCCGCAATCATAAGAAATGGAATTCCTGGCTATTCTCGGATGAATTGGTTAGTTCCATGAACTTTATTTTCAGTCCATGACTAAGATATGTGTGCCCGGGTCTGTTATGTCTACGTCTTGAATTTGTCAGGCGGTAAATAATCGCTGCTTCTTTCACTGCGCGCTTGTCAAGAAACTAATTTCACAAGACTATGCTTTTTCTATGGTGTATATTAATAATTCATGGATCTTATGTTTCCTGCATCCTAGTAACGAAGCATTTAATTCACATGCTCCCTCCAACTAAGTTCCTAAGACTAAGTTCCTGAGACAGGATTCCATTAGTAGATATTGCTAGGTAGGGCATGCCCCGGCAAACTTTGTGGTTATTTAGGGCTACTTTTGTGAACAAAGCATGCATAGAATTTGAAAAGATTACCAAAACGGTCTATGATTTGTTGATTTGTATGGACGCTTCATTACGACGTGGAATGGAGGTTGAGGGGAAAAGGGGAGAGAAGGGGGGGGGGGGCAGGAGGAGGGAATTTAAATTGATTGTCAAACCGCCTACAGTCACGACGTGCTGAGAAGCCTCGAAAAAGAAGAATCATGATACTTGATGATCCGAAGTTTGTGAACTTCAATTTTCTGTTCATGTTGTGGCACTTGGACAGTCCCCTTAGTCATCTTGCAGCTTTGCATCTCAGTTAGAAGTGTATGGATGCTACATTTAACATTCAGCCCCTTAAAGTCATCCTCCTTGTGGTGTTTTAAGTTCTTTTTTTTTAAATAGAATTAACAAGAACTTTATTCCAATATATATGAGTCACTGCTTGAACCATTTCCCTGCATCAATAGGTAAATTATTTCCATCCAAGTTCTTTATTCCAAGTTATAATCATAACTCATTTATTACTGCCTCTGATGAAATACATTCTACTGAGTAAAACCGCATTATTGACAAATATTTATCTATGCACAAACGATTACAAAGATGATCGACCCTGTTCAACATGATGTACACGTAATAATCATAATCACCCGCTGTATAAACAATATAGAAAGTGAACGAAAAAAGGACTCGAAAGCTTGTAGTGGAGACGTTTGACATATACCATGTATACCCACAACGCACACATACATACACACCCACGCATATATTTACGAGGAAAAACTACAATAGAAAAATGGGGACAAACGATGCATAAGAACACATTATATTATATTTCGTATGAATTCATACGACCTCAGACTTCATACAAAAAAAAAATTGTAAAAGACGGCAATCGTTGGGGGTACGATGACGAAACACTACCCGGATGACATCACAATCACTCGCAGCTCGTCACAAAGAGATGGCGCGCGTACGTTTACGCGCTAGACTTCACGCAAGGGTAGGCAGCTTGTATGATATTGGACGAATACAGATGTATCTCTTTTCGTACAATTTCGTAATACGTCTCAACATCATGCGTCAACATCAAACCTGTAAGGTCTTGTACTGAGGATTCTTGCGGTTAAAGTGTGAAAGGAATTGACATTGTCTGTAATCAAAGAAAACAAAAACATTCAGTGACGTCACAATCCATGAAGGTTCAATCATTGTCCTTGACTTTGGTTTCAACCCATTCATCATAAACTTCCTTTGGAATATGATCGACAGTCACCGCGATCGCAGGTCCAAGGGGAACAATAATCCAAATCATAATTACAAATATCAACTGAAAATACCATGAAAACGGTTTCTAAAATGTTACACAAAAAATTCTGACTAGCAACTGAGTATGTGAAATGCAGACGAACGTGACTGCTTCCCTTATTCAATGAAGCCAGGGGGAGATAGGCTGTGTGGATATTCAAAGTATCAATATCACTTTCTATGGAACTTAATGAATCTGGTCTATAAAGTATGTTATCGTAAATATGAGTATCACCATCCGTCCCAAAACCTCTTCCAGAAACTCTTATGACATTTTCCACAAGCAAGAAGCCCACAGGTATGGCAGAATTGAATGACACTTTGAATAAGATTATAATGTATTTAAAGCTCAAGGCCTCAATGAAATAAAAATACCATGGTAACTTTACAGTAAATGGTAACTCTGCAATGAATGATATCCATCAGACTGTCAGAGGATTTAATTTCTGGCTGTGATTGGCTATGGAATGGTGTTGCTATGGTAGTTACCATTGACAACATATTCACCATCAATTTTATTCAAAATTTTCATAGTTTTATGAAACCGGGCAAAGAAAAATTTGAAAGTTGCATTATTATAATAAGATAGAATATATGAAAATAGAATGATGACATTTAAATATTTAAGTGAAATTGATACATACTTTCAGACGCTAGGAGCGATGTGTTTAAACAATAATTGTCATGCATTATAACCTTTTCCAGTGGCTTTTGTAACAACAAATACATTACAGATCTATCTTGAGTTAGATACTTGGCTCAACTGAATGCATAGTTCAATTTCGCTCAATTCACTCAGCTTTCCCTTTCACATAATTACTTTCTTTCCATTACAAGAAAATAAAACAAGAAAGAGATAGAGAGGTTCAAGTTGTTGTTTGAGACTGTAATTATATTTGGTTTCAAATTTTAGATTACACTACGTGAACACAAACACACGAATCAGGCATTACCTATTGGTGGTCTGTCTACATATCCTTCTATCTATACCTTTGTCTGTCTATCTAATTATGTATCTATCTATATAAATATGTTTGTTTTCAGTCTTTCTGAAATGAATAGAGCGTAGGACTGGGGAAAAATATTTGACCAAAATGACAAAAGCAAGTGGCAGAATTTTTAGCCTTTTGTTTACTCTTCCTAAACGTGAAACTCTGCTCAGAGGGGAATGGATGGAACATCCTCTGGGCGTAGGAATTGCAAAATTTGTGCTTTGTGGAGAGCGAAGCTGAAATGGTGGCTGTCGCAAGGGATTCTCGCTCCCTGATTGGCCCCCTCGCCACGCCTTCCCTCCTTCTAAGCCAATGGGGAGTTAAGAAAGTGAAAATGACGTGTGATTGTCGCGTGCGCACGCCACCACGGGCAGCGGCTCGGTTAATTTCTGGACTTCACGCATGTTCCACTGCCGTGTCGTCTGCTAGCCAAAAATCGTACCAGAGCAGAAACTGGCTACAAAGCGATAGTCTCCGCACGCACGTGCCTTCCCCACCGGCCCGCGCCTCAGCTCTCCTCATCTCTCTCCCGTCTCCTCTTTCCCTCTCTCCCTCACACCATTCTCCACTTCATTCTCCAGGCAGCATCAACTCCAGAAAGACGGCGAGCCCGCGGACTCTCGCAGCGGGCATCCAGGCAGCACATCACCATCGTCACCCGGGCCAGAGCGGCGAAACGCAAAGTTTGGTGGAGCGGGAAGAAAACGGGGCTAGTGGTGTCATGAAACAGGACGTTTATCTCGGTGGGCCGCTGCAGATAGAGCGCAACATGCCACAGGCGAGCACCGACTCCTACCAAGAACAGAGTAAGAAACACACACACGCATTCAATCTCAAAAAACTAATTTTCTTAATTGTCTGTGTTTGGTCCCCTCGTAACCCGACGGTCGACTCATATCATCAGTACCAACCCGTCGTAATGAATTAGTGCAGTCGGGTTTAGCACGGATCCAAAATCCCAAACTGGGCTATACCTCGTGTCATCTCGTCTACCAATCAAACCTATTACTCCCACCTCTTCCATCACGGCTAATCCTATTCTTCACCTGACTCTAACCCTAATCGATTCTTCCGCATGCCATATTTAGGATCGTGCCTCCCATTCAAACAAAAACTCCTTTAACTTAATCCTTCCCTCGACTCATTTTTCTCCTTTTCCTAATACTCCCTTATTTTCGTGCCTGGATGAATCTTACTTTGTCTGAGAAGAAAAAAAAATGCATTATTATACACTTTTATTTCTTTGAGTAAAATCCATCCTCGTGGCAACTTTGACTTTGAAGATTGACTTGGAAATCGGAGAGGCGAGCATCGGGCGCTAATCTCATCAGGAATAGCTGAGCGAGAGATGATCTTATTTAGCCCCGTTCCGAGCCAATTCCTATATACATCATAACTCGATTTTCCTTCTCTCTGAATTGAATTTGCCTCCTCAGCGAGTAGATGTTCCCGCGCAAAATTATCTTCTTCCTCCGCCTCGCACATAGCCCGCCTCTCTTCATGTTTGTTCGCCCGTACACATTGCAAAGAGGTTTTTTTTTTTTCCCCCTCATTTTCCCCTTTTCTAGCTTTATTTCTCACATCTGGAATCTTCTTTGCGCATCATCTGCAAAGAACTGCAATGAATACTATTTTCTGTTCTCCCTCGCTTTTTTTGATATCGGTCTTATTTCATATTCTAGTCTTGTTTTGAGTTGTAACTGAAAGTAATGTATGTTTACTTTGTCAATGTAATAATTTATGTAAAATTCACGTGAAACGAATGTTCAGGCAACTATATTACTGTTTCTAATGGATGATAACATGTTACAAGCATTGCTGTGAAGGAGATATTCCGATAGATTCAGCCTCCACTCTTGTACACAGTTTTACTTAATTTCCTCCTTAATTTCCTCATTTCGTTCTTTCTGAAATATTTGTGGAATTCCAGTAACGTAAAATCTATTTATTTTTTTGTTCTATTATCTCACAACGTTGAGATATTTATGGATTTCTTTTCACACTGCGCGTAGTTTGAATAAAAAGAATCTGATTTACTCGCAATTTGATTCATGATTCATACTAGGCACTTTGAAATTTCGACTGTGTTATGAAAGAATTAAAATAATATCGATTATGAAGATCAATTATTTGCACACTGAACATTTTGTCAAATATCAGGAAGGATCATCCAAAAAGAGAGTCACATTGCATTTTAAGACAAACAATGAGCAAGTCAACAGCTCGAACAAACTGTTAAGTTGGCACTTGAGATGTGAATAAGCGGAATTGTTATAAATCTTTAACATTGATTCACCAGACGTGCGGTTGTCAGCGACTCCTTCTTTGTTGGATGCTAAATTTAGAATGACACTAATGATAAATTGATAATCTGTAATGTTAGCACCTGGGAATAAGCATGCAGTGAATGCGTCTTCAAAAGTGGGAAATAAAGGTAGTATTGTGCGTTATTTCGTTGGAAGATGCAAGCTAGTCCGTTTGCCGATCGCTCCTCCATGTCGGGAGAAAGATTCTCCTACAGAGGCGTCGGATCGAGGCTTTCAGCGGGTCCACTCGCCGCCATGACAACCGGGCAGAGAGTACCTCCGTCGCCGGCGACGCAAGTAGTCAGTGCGCGCGGCGGTTTTATCAATACATCGAACTCTCGAGCTAATTTAATTAAGAAAATTTGATTAGATAAGCAATTAGGATATTAGATAGGGACACCCGTGACTACGTGCACTATACACAATGCAAACTACCAATTTGATACAGATAAATCTGCTCTCAAAATACAAATGGATATTTTTTTTTTAGTATATACCTAAAATAAACATATTTCGTATTTACAAGAGATACATTTTGTTTCAAAGCAAGTAATATCAATTTGCTTAAGTAACCGCGGTTATTTAGAACAAGTAAGGAACGTAATTTGCATATTTGCATCTTCAATGCATTGCTTATATATATATATATATATATATATATATATATACATATATGAATCGAGTTATATTTAGAGAAATTATTTTACTTCATGATACATGAAAAATTTCTAATACGTTTTTTCACCTTGCTTGATTTTTTATGCTGTTGACTTAATATTAATTCACTTTGAGTTACTTTCAAAAAAATAATTGCAGTTTTCCTAATAGTATCTTTATGCGCAGAATACATCTTCTCTAAGTTAATTTAGACTACGTCCCCAGGTCACAAAGCATTCGTTGTCATTGGTTTGGATATAAAATCGTGAATATCATTATATTAATTATTTTTTTATTCTTAATTTACATATGCCATATACAAACATTGATAGAAATGTTTACATTATTCATTGTTATGTTCTCTTGTATAATTTTGAGATCTGGTGCAATGCATTTATATCTGTTGGTTGTAAGAATTTCAAATATTCTGGTTCTAATTGTCTCTTTTTTTTTCTCAACAAACCCCCACGCTCTTAAGTTTCCTCTGCCTTTTGCTTCTTTATCATAAGGTCTTATTACATCAAGCTAATGTTTAGGATGTACTTCTACTATACGTACTCTCATCTTTTTAAAGTGATTGATGAGTGAATCAATTGATTTATATAAAATTGGAATTACGATAAGACATAAATAACGAAGATGTGAAGTCTAATGTTGAATTACAACAGTACTATTTGTCTTTTTGTATAGATTGTGTCATGCATTGTGTGTATAATCATGGAAGTGAACTAGTGCAATGATATTTCTATGTAGAGATAGTTACGGTTTATATGTATATATATATATATATATATATATATATATATATATTCATTTATTCTTTATTTTTTTTTTTTAGTTGTAACCGAAACTGCCGCAATGTAAATTTTATGCCATTATATTTCATTTTCTGCATGACAATAAATTTGATGTAGGATTCTACTAGCGAAAGCTTTTGTCGTATAGTTAATTGATCTAAAGCATGAAAATCAAAATAATCTCTATTGTTTGCGTGTAACATTTATTGTAAGAAATACAAATTTCATCTTGACTGCGAGCCTCATAGTGTTAGATAAGATATATGCAGTGGAAATGAGACTGCTTCCTTTGATGTTGTAGACAACTTTTTTGTTCTGAATAGCTATTGTATAATCATGAAATTTTGTTTTTACAAGTTGACACGTTGATGCACAAACTTTGCTCAAAGTAAAGCGATAGTTCAACACAGAATGAGTACGTTTAAGCGATTAAGAGAAAACCATATGAATCGATATTTTATAAGGTGCACTTCTCAAAGGTTATTTTATCAACTTATGGATGAATACATCTACATCATGATTTCATTCCAATACATATATGCTTCGAAAGGGCTTTAACAATTTCAAAAACTATGTGATTTGAGGATCGACGGTGAGATCAGTAATTTGAAAACAAAGTTACTGCATAGACGAAGCAGATATTGTGATAGACGTGTTATGATGATAAGCAGATTCTATCAAAATGGAAAACCTTCACAAGAAATCTATCACTGCAGGTATATCAATTGTATTACGAGTAGTGCAACTATATTCTTATGAAGTAAACAATGCCAATATAACATGATTACTTATACTTTATATAAAAAGCTGTCTTCCGGACGCTTGTTTCATCTTTGATATACATTTTATACACTTTGTGTCTAGCGAGTTTCGTGTGGCTATGTATACTATAATGCAACGTGACAAATAAAGAAAATCTGCAATGAAAATAATCAGGAGAGTGTGCTACAAAATTAATTTTCGTCTGCCACTCGCTCATCAACGCTTGACAATTTGTAAATTACAATTTGACATCCATGTTCGCTTTGGAATTTGAATGGTAAAAAATTTCTCCCAGATGTGTAATGATGTTCATCCAGAGATTACATACTTCAAAAAAGAAAAAAAAAAGAAAAAGAGGATTTTTCTTAAAACATGTGAGAAATATTTGGGTTACAATTTCAGCTGGTAAACACTAGTAAAGTTTTCTTTCACACACAGAAACATAAGGTTGAATATATGTTTATGTTTTTTCCTAAATAAGTTTAAAGAGAAAAGTTATATACATTTTAAACATTTTGAAGAAAATTTTCTTTGTTCAGACCCAATGTCTATGTTCTCCCCTATTTTAATGTGTGGGGGTCCAAACAAATTTTTCGCTTGATGAATTCTACTGCTGATAACGCTTCCTCTCCGCTTCGCATACAATGTCGTTCGTCACCGCTGACTATTTTCCCGGGGATTTTTCGTATCATATTCATAGGAAAGAGAGAAAACAACGGGTAACGCAGCTAATAATGGCTTCTCCTTTCCAACGGGTCATTAGGAGCCTCATTACGTTTTTTTTTTTTTTTTTTTTTTTTTTTATCAACAGAGACAGTGGTCCATCGACAAGAAAGACTTATATCACACTTTTAAAAATCGTTTAAACGTCAGTAGCTTTACATCATTTCTCAGTGGAAAGAATGTATATATATTAATAGGCCATTATGTTCCTCTACTTCTGCGACTAGAATCCATGGATTTTGCCTTGTATGGCATGATTTGAGAGCAATTCGATTAATTTTGTATCAGCTATATTATGTATTCATGGAAATAATTTTGTATCCCCAACGTAGAACTCCTCAGATTCATGACCAGATATTGCACAAGAGTTTGTTTTCTGCTTTTATCTATACTCTCCTATAATCTCTTCTCATGATTATGATGCAATCTGCTTTTCAAACCACAACAATAATAACAGCAACAGCACCAACAACAGCAGAACTCATTTCGAATATTTCTGCACTCAAACAGTAACTCTTCCCAGTACACTGCGTCTTTTTTTGCTCAAAGATTACGTGATGATCGTTCACCACACTCACTGATACCCGATGACAAACGCAGGTTATAATATGGACGGGTTGACAAAGAGTGATAAGACCAAGGAGGTATACCTCCTTGATAAGACCCACTACAAGAATTATCTCATGCATAAACGGCGTTTCAGTGCTCTTCTAGATGAAGCTGTAGTTGGCATTTGTTATTCTCCCTGTCTATTGCTGTGTGTGATGTTCAAAACCAGAGCTGTCATGTTATGTATGATTTGTATGTATGCATGTATATGATGTGAGTAATAATCCTTATGTGTGTACACGCACACATTCACACATCACACACATACACACACACACTCACATATTTTATCATATCAGACAATAATAATATTCAGCATTATACTGATACTAATATTACCAATATGGCATTGTGTGTTAACACTTGATACTACAAAATCATTAAAACGATTAAATTTTGATAGTGATATAGCTTATGTCAATCATCCGGTTTATACCACCCCCATATATTTTAGAGACATCCTTTCTTTGTATACGTTTACTTTACTGTGTATTGTATTGATTTATGCTAATGCTTTGAATTCCACTAAAGAAATAAGACGTGTGTTTTTTCTAATCAGAAATTGTAATAATGAAGTACTTAGCAGAAATGTCTAAAATCATAACAGGGCGTATATTTTCATCTCCCTTCTGCTCAGAATCGATTTCTCTTTGTGCGGGCTGTGATCACCCGATCCTCGATCGATTC
This sequence comes from Diadema setosum, assembly GCF_964275005.1. Taxonomy (NCBI): domain Eukaryota; kingdom Metazoa; phylum Echinodermata; class Echinoidea; order Diadematoida; family Diadematidae; genus Diadema; species Diadema setosum. Next base: position 3,386,251 of record NC_092701.1, read on the forward strand.
ATACTCAAGGTTGTGGATCGAGCCTGGCATGCTAAATGCCTCCGATGCGTCGACTGCAATGCTCAGCTGACTGATCGCTGCTTCTCGCGGGATGGCGGTGTGTTCTGCAAAGAAGACTTCTTCAAGTAAGTACCATCACCATGGTTACGCCAAAAGTGATGGGCTGCTCTCATCTCAGATAGTATGTGTCCATGCTAGTGTGTGTGTGTGTGTGTGTGTGTGTGTGTATGAGGGGGGATGGGGAGGAAGGAAGGAAAAACGAGGGAGGAATGAGAAGGAAGCGTTAAGCATGATTTGGTGACAGAGTCAAAGTAACAGTCCTATATTCCTCCACCCTGTAGCCGATCTCTTTTCTGTCTATAATGTGTAAAATGAATGAATCACGGGAGTGCGTCCCTGTCTCTTACCGTGCGAGCATCACGTGACCCGCGGCTATACCTGCTGACTGACTGGTGTGTAGAAATGCCACGGTGCTCCTGGTGTACGGGAGGAGAAATCCATTCTGTCGCCCAGAGTCATGGCAACCTGCTATGGTGTGTGGGATGCGATCCGGGCGGGACTCGTTTGGGGGCAGCGCCCTAATTCCCATGACGCGACCAGCGCCCCTCGGGGCGAAATAAGCCTTATTATCGAGACATTACACTTACGTTTCTCCTCTTTTAACCCTCTGCCTATCTATTCTCTCTCTCTCTCTCTCCCTTACTTCATCGTGTCACTGTCTTCAAAAGACGCAACACAAATGGGCTAGCTTCATGGTGATTTTTTTTTTCTTGTTCTCTTTATGGAATTAAATGAAAACGCCCACCGGAGGAACTTTTCTTCTTCTTCTTCTTCTCCTATGCCAGCCCTACGGTACTGAGCCCCTCATTTGCCCGGTACTCCAGCTGGCAGTGGCGCCACCGCGTCGTACAGTGGCGCCGTCCGAGTGGTAGAGTGGCGCCGCCCGAGTCGTGTCTGTGCGGTGTGTCACACGTGAGGTTATTTACCTCGCCGTGAGTGCGAGCTCATGATCAAAGACGGTAGCACTACTTGGTGTGTGTATGTGTGTGTGTGTGTGTGCGTGTGTGTGTGTGTGAGGTATATATACATTTTTTTTTGTACATGTCAATACTTTCTCGTGAAGAAATGGTCAGTAGGATTGATTTATAATCGAGTTGTTATGTTTGAAGGGAGATGATGGGCAGTATAAGTTGGTAATGGATTTGTCTTTTGAATGGCATTTGTACCGTTTTTATGTTCATGTTACACCCAGAATGGGTTGATTTATGATTGATTTGAATGAAATCAATAAAATATCATTGAAAAACAAAAAAGTGGTCTGTGTGTGTGGTCTGTATGTGTATGTGCGTGTCTGTGTGTGTGTGTGCGTGAGAGAGCGAGTGTTTTGTATGTATGTGTGTATGTCTGTGTGTGTTTATGTTTGTTGCAGTTGCAGTAGGAAGCCTAGTGGTAGTAGTAGTAGTAGTGGTAGTAGTAGTAGTCCCATAAGCTTTCAATTTTCACACCAGGACTTGTTTGAACTCCTCAGGGCACGACATGTCAAATAAAATAATTGAGAACAATGGCAGTTTTGTAGAATCCTTTTGGACACTACAAATCGTTTGACGCCGTGTTGATTAGAAATCTGGGCATAATCTTTACAAAATCAGAATAAAGCATCATTCGATCACGTATAATATTGCACAAGAGAGATACAGAAGACTCAGTTCATGCGCTAGGAGTCGGTTTCATCAATAAACACGGCTGCAAGAATGTGCTCTGCCAGAAAGATGAGCAAGTCCAAGAGTTTTGGCATACCGACAGTGTGTCCGTACCTCTACACGAACAAAGACAATTGCGTCAGCGCATCATTCGTCCCAGAGTTCAACCTCCTCGGATTACGCGCAGACTATCTGTGTTAATTGAAGCAGCGGCGAGGCGCGAAAGCATGTGTTCGCCATGTGCCGCGCGAAATTTTCCCCTAAATCCTGATCGAGATCAGACTGTGCGTCTTAATTCCTTGTTGTAAGTGGCCCCAATATGTTTTGAAGTGGTTAGAGGGTTTTCTAGTCCAGAGGGGGTCAATGACACCTTAAGAAATCTTATTCCGACGGTGAAAGCCGACCGCTATTTTGGCGATGTCAATGAACTCTCGTGATTGTCGTCAACGGGAAACCTCAACAAAGTTTAAATAGATCGTTTGTGTTCGGCCTTTCTCAGTGTATGTCGTAAACGCAAGGGGGTTCTCGTCATTAACCTTTTGATTCGAATTTGTTTTTATCTTCAATCAGCTGCCAGATTCATCAAGACTCAAAATAATATAAAATGAAAAGTAAAAAAAAAAAAAAAAACACTCGGAGGCATCGCTGCTGCATCTTCGCGTGTCTGACATTAATCTGATGAGTGGCATTGTTGAATGAACTCATACAGGCGGGAAAAAGAAAGATTGCGAAAAGCGACTTTTTCTATACAGTTCTACAGCCTAGCAGACGGTAGTTGGGGTAGAAACATTTTTAGGCCGTCCAGGTTTCCTTTGATTCACCTCACCTTGGCAAATAGGATAACATCTATCATAGTCTACAGAGCGTGTCTGTTATAGAGTCTTTGATGTTTAGGGGATTTCGAATTTGTTTTTGGCAGTTCGTGGTATCTTGTACAGTTGTGATCAGAATGCTCGAACAAATGATAATCAATCGAATCATGATTGTTCGGAGATGAGATGTTCTATTGCATATACTAAACAACCGCACTTTCAATGTGTGCCTACTTGCTCCAGTCCTTGTCGTGACCTTTGGACTTTTGCGAAAAATGTCTTTATGACGTAATTCCTTTCTCCGACAGGCGATTCGGAACAAAGTGTGCGTCGTGTGAGAAGGGCATTGCACCCACAGAGATCGTCCGGCGAGCCCTGGATAATGTGTACCATCTCCACTGCTTCTGCTGTATCATCTGTACCAGGCAGCTCTCTACGGGAGACGAATTCTTCCTGATGACTGACAACAAGTTGGTCTGCAAAGGAGACTACGAGGCGGCCAAAGCACGAGGTTAGTTGACAGAGTGCGAGTCTCATCATAGAGCAATCTCATGTATTCATCTGACTATCTATCTATCTATCTATCTATCTATCTAATTATCTATTTATCTTTTCTATCTATCTATCTATCTATCTCTGTCTGTCTATCTATCTATCTATCATCTATTTATATCTATCTATCTGTCTATCTATTATCTATTTATCTGAATCTATCTATCTATCTAATTATCTATCTATCTATCTATCTATCATCTATTTATCTGTATCTATCTATCTACCTACCTACACACTATTCTGTATTATATACACATAAAAGCACAGAGCTAGATATAAAACTTTACTTCTTTCCTCATTTTCCCTTCTCCTGTCTTCTCCTGTCATCTTTTCATGATGTTTCATGTTTCAAAGCTTTATATTTCAAATTGGATTTTGAATTGGCAATTCCCCTGTGTCCTCCGCTTGCTCGTAAGCAGACGTTTAAACAAACAAATCTGGCCAAGGGAAATTAATTGACTGTTGATGAAATGCAGGTTTACATTGCGGTGTCTTAAAGTGTCTTAACCATATCTTATCACGAGGATTTGAATTCATCTTGCAATAAGGATGACTAATGAAATGATAACATACCAAGTTATTGACACTATAATATAGTCTAGGAATGAATTAAAGATACTGATTTGATCAAAAACCGTAAGAGTAGGAGATATAGTGACATAACAGGTTTACAATATATTATACTTGAGGTGTAGTCATGTCACATCCTCAATTTCACCAAGTCGAACCGCCGTTTGTAGAGAAGTTTTCAAGTTACTAATAGTCATGGATTGATGGGTGAGTTAGATAGGAGGATGGGAATGATAAACTCATCGGTTTTATCACGTTACATTGTCTGAATATTATCGCTTTCATCTGCGTTAGATATATAACGTGCTGGTCATCTGGTGCCAGGTAAAAATACGACAGGTTAACAATTAACCCTGAGGTAAAAAAAAAAAACAAACAAACAAACAAATATAACAGTAATACAAGCCTAGAGCTAGAAAATGTCGCAAGTGAAAATACCAGCGGTGAGAACTGCAGAGGTAAAAATGTCAGACGTCAGGCGTTTTTTACGGCGAAAAGTTCACTCATCCCACATGTATTCTGAAATTATTAAGCAAGGCGAACCACTGGTAATCTTTAATCAGTGGTTATAGTGTCAAGTGAGACTCAAATCCATGTTCATATTGTAGTTACTTAGATGAGTGAAGTGAAACAAACAGAACAGTGATCATTCCTTTTAAATCTTACAAAGAAAAGACAGTTATTTGTTTGTTTGTTTTTTAAATTGAGAAGTTTAATATGCCTTCGCGATATATTATCTCCGATCACTGATATCGTATTTCCCTCTCACACTCTCTTTTTACAACCAACTCATTTGGAAGCCGTGGGTAAAGTGTTACTTCGTTTTGTTTCCTCTGAAAAGGTTATTGACTGCTATGCAAACAACCGAAGCCCTATAGTTGCTTCTCATCATATAGCGACGCATTGGAGCTAAATTCATAATTACTTTCCGTTTGGCGCGAATGGAGCGGATTCGGCGAGAAGAATTTTGAGCTATCTCTTTCTTTATCTCTCTCTCTCTCTTTAAAATAGTCCCAACTTAATTCGAGGCCAATCATTTGCTTGAGAGTAATCAGTAGAGACAAAATATCCTGATTAAACTCAGTGGTAAGCTGCGCCAATCATAATATTACTAAACGAGTGGGCTAACTCATTAATGCCCACAACACAGGCTGTTGTTGTCATGGAAACGGTTTCGCTATACTTACCCCGAATTTTGCAATTACTTAATCGTGCGCACGCATTCCTCCGTTGCGCCCTTTTGTTACGAGGCTGCGATAACGATGAGAAAGTCTTCGAACGGCTTGCTACTGAACAGCGATCCCGCAAAACATCTCATGCCCCAGTTTTATTGCTACGTGCCCCCTTTTATGCCAACGATTCGCTCCGTTTACTCCGCGTACGATGAGCAAGGAAACAGGAAAACAGATCGGGCATATGTCTTCCACGAAATCTGGGCAAAATTTCCCACGAAAATTATATTTTTGCGCTCCCTGTCATACGACCAGTGGGTGTGAATTGGTTCCCACACTTCAGCTCAGGTTCCGCTGTAGCCAAAATGCACTTTCGTCCATTTAAATGATCGTCGCTCCGTCGTTACTTCGTTTCTAATGAGTAATTCTGTCGTGCGCTCGTACGGAACCGAAATCATCAAAGTGATCGTGTTGTCGTCGGTGATGATAAAGATCACGGAAGATTTGTCATTTGTTGTCGATGGAATCGATAAATCCACATGTTGACTGTGTAGGTAGATACAATTGCTCGTGAATTGAATGAATAGTGACAGACCCAGTAATGCGTAAAGTGCAACAGACACCTCCCGCATTTCTATGTGTGTGTGTGTTGTTTTTTTTCCATAAAACATATCTTTTACATCTATAACGAGATGCGCCTCTCTCGAATTCTCCAGTGCAATGTGTTTTGTTAACTGCAAGGTGCTCATCCGAACAAAATCCGGACTTCTTTTATCTTGTAAGGGCTATACTCCCTGACTTACCAGGACAATTTTACAATAAGATTTTCAAAAAGGGGCTGTGTCCATAAAGTAAAAATGTTACAAATATTGTAAGTTGTTTGTTACTACGGCAGTATTCGGGAAAGAAAAAAAATAATATAGAAATCAGCTATAAGGGTTTAAGTTGTTACCAGATTTACTCCAAGTGTGGCAGCCTAAATTGATTGCAAATCTAATTTCGATATAAACCCATTTATAAATCGGAAGAAAAGATTCTCAATGTACTTTTTAAAAGACATTTTCTATGATTTAAGAGCTTAATTGATGTGTTGAACTCCAATCGTTTAGACACAAATTCACTCAAAACTACAATGACAATACCGAGTGCATTTTTAACGGTTTGCCTTATTTGTGTTTTGTCTCAATAGACGTTCGAGTCATACAAGAATCCACAGCACAAGGTATTTAATTTCCAAAGAAACAATTGTAATTACTTGTTACGACTTTTCATGTTATATAAAGTTCACTATTATGCATTGGATTATATACCATACAAATTACGCTATATATACATTTTAGTCCCCCATTCTCATGAATCTGGCTTAGCAAGTTCGATGAATTGGTGTTACTTGAGATGAGGAATGTATACAATCATATCAAGAATATGCCAGGTTTCCGAAATGCGTATCAGTGGAGCAATTTTTGTCGGGATTTTTAATACGAACCGCCAAGACCGATTACCAAACGTTTACTTAAATTGGAGATTGATGCTCTTATGTGCATACGTGCTAAATGAAAGCGATAAACAATATACTCGCCTTCGTCACTTGTCCGTGTATTCAATTGTTAATGTTCACTTTTGGATACTGACATGTCTTGTAAGTTTTATGAGTGTCTTTATGGTGTATGTTACTCTCTATGCACACCACACGCGCGATACCTTCTAGGTTCTGTGTGATATTTATCTGGTTTGTTAGCGTCGGAATACTTCGCTTTAATCTGAATAGAATCATTTACCCGTAATGTGAGGAAATTCAGATGCGACAATGTTCCCGGGTCTCAGCATGTGCAACTAATGGCAACCGGTGCCGATGGAACTAATGATAATTAAAACGACACTCGGTGGATGCGCTCTACAATCGCATTCATTAGTCTTCTAATGAAGGACAGCTCTAGATCCCCTGGGGCACAATACACCCTTTCCCTTGGAGTCAGCCCCCTTGTGATGTGCACGCTGGAGATACCTTTGAGCCCCTCAGAAGCTAAACTAAAGTCTGAACATTTTTGCAAGCTCATCAGACTGTTTTCTCACGTCTGAATGCGTTGATCAAAAGCTTGTTGTAAATTGGCACTAACGGTAGCCATGCACCCTAGATCCTTAGTAGATCATTTCCTTCTTTGACCGTAGATGCCGAAAGAGAACATGCTATACCAATTTATATCTTGATTTAATAAACTTATTCCTGATCCTTTAGAACGAAACGTCTAAATAGGAGAATTATGCAATACGTTCGTCGTAAATGTCTTTGATTAATAAGTGAGCGTAAAGCTTCCTACTTGTAGCGGTACTCAATACCAGCAGCTATAGTGTAATAATCACTGATAATGTTGGTGAATGTTTGCCACTGCATGTCACTAAAACATTGAATTGTGGTAGTCACCTTCTTATCCCATGGATGACGCTCGTCTTGTAGATATAAGATATAGGTGTTCATACGTTTAGTAAATATCACAAATGGATTTCTAAGCCTGCATTGAGTGTTGCTTAAGATGAAGGCCGACTTCGTTTTATTTCCTCTACAGTGTCTGCTTTCCTTCCGCCCGATGTAATCCCCCCATTAAAGTATATCCAAAGTTCCTTTAACATCATGCTCCACGCTTTAGTGTCTAGGTAACAGTCCACATTTGCAGACGATTATCATAAATTCACTATTTTATTCATCAACACTTCTTTTGATGGAAAAGCTCGCGGCTTTTGTCGCGCTAAATTAACCACGCTGTCTCGTCAAATACCATGACTGCCGAAAATATAAACCCATTAACTTCCCTTTCTGCCTTTCTGTATCATAAATAAAGAAAGTGTTGCGCGGGAAATTTCAGTGGTATTATATGGCTAATAGGATAACGAGTCTGATGCAGTTTTGTACATGAATATGTAAGCTAGAGTTACAACTGTCCATTTTAAAGTCAATATTTGATACGCGGTTCGCTGGACGGGATTCTTTTTCAAAGTCAATCGCTCCACTTACTTTACGGAATAAATCAACAAGTATAGGCTGTTACAAAATTCAGTTTGAAAGGGAGAATTATAAAGAGAAAAAAGTGTTACATATTACCACATCAGTGATTCAGTCGTTAGGTGGTAGTAAAAAATGATCCACCAAAGTAACAAGTTGTCCCCCCCCCCATACACATCTGTCGAGAGCCAGAGGAGGAGACAAACACGTAGCAATAATGAAAATGAAAAGATGATGAGAGAGAGGAAGAGCGAGGGAGGGGGAGGGGGAAGTGACTTGCGAAAGGCAAGTTTGAAAGCACCGTTGTCGCCATAGAATATTCATGCCATAAAAATGGCAGACTCATGAAAAGGTAATGACCATTTGTCATAGCCGGCTCGATGAGCTTGCCCAAATGTCAGTGTTGGAATCATGGCCGTCCGATTACCGTCAGTAATCCTTACTCCTCTGTCTCAACCCCCATCCCCCCCCCCCGTCTGTCTCCCTGTCTTTATTCTTTCTCTGTCCGTCTCCCTTTATTATTATTTTGCTGATATTACCACCATCTCTTTTCATTGCATCGATATATTTGTAAAGTTGCACACTTGTCGCTCCCCACCTCACCCCTTGTCGTGCCCGATTTGCTACGCTGGGAACGAGGAGCTCATCGTCTGCTCCTGGGTGTATTCAAACGCTGTGGCAGGGCGCAAAAAGGGCGGGAATGAATAAGGAAGATGACAGGGGAAATGCGTGCTTGACTAACGACGCGTGACGGGCTAGCTCGTCTACGCGTTCCCCTTCCAGCGCGCTTTCTCAATGATTTATACGTCCATTGTGGTCCCGCGAGAGCGTGTCGATTCGCGCCAGTGCGAAGCTTTTACACGCGCCGCTGAATGGTTGTCCCATCATATCTCTATCATCTCATATTGATAATTGCCCCTTACCCCCTCCCATCGGCCCCATACCAAAAGCCATTCCCGCAACGAGGACTCATCTTCAGTCATTCGCTATAGTAGTTCATTTCTCCATACTATCAAGGACCGTCTCCTCTTAATGCTCTCCCACACAACGGGTGATAATGAAACTTGTTGCGCCATCAGTGTGTAGCACCTTCACGACAAAACTCCTCTCCCATCCCTTTCAGCCCCCAACTTTATCTCTCTCTCCCTCGCAGTCATCCGCCTGCCAACCTATTGTCGACGATCAATTGCATTAATGCAAAATTTGAAGTTGATGACACCCGAATGGATTGACTACAAATTGCTCCCTCGCTTCACTGGTTTAAGTCGTACACAACGAAAGACTCCTGCACAAGATGAAATTAGAGTGAAAAAAGAGATCAGGAAAAACAGCCTTGTCCATCTCCCGTATCCCACAAGCAATAGTAATTACCTGCGTGTCTGTCCGTTCTTTTGTCTTCCTCTGTTGTGCCACAGAACTTGAGATGGATAACAGTAACAAGCGCCCTCGTACGACGATCACAGCCAAGCAACTGGAGACTCTGAAGAACGCATACTCCAATAGTCCCAAGCCTGCCAGGCACGTCCGAGAACAACTCGCCCAGGAGACCGGTCTTGATATGAGGGTGGTACAGGTGAGCTCATACCATACACGTCGTATTATTCAATGCCCAAGAGGGTATTTGTCAACCTGGAGACGAGGTTGTCATCACAATCGTCAATGTATAATTATTTTCATTTCTGAAAATGCAAGGCGGTAAAACTGGGAAGTTTCTTTGTTGTTTTTGTTTGTTTTCATTTTCCATCTGTACAAGACAAGATGTCTAAATTACTCGTTTTCAGCTGTACCATCGTAGTCATGGTAGTGCTGCCGGTCTTCCATGGGTCTAGCTGTATGTATAGCAGTCTTTATATTAGCTGTCATATTTTCCATCATATACGCAGAACATTATCAGCCGCGTAAACTAGGCATGTTCAGTCAAATCATGGACCCTACGTTGTGGTAGGGTTCAGTCAAATCATGGACCCTACGTTGTGGTAGGGTCCATGTTTAAATTACAGAGCGAACTGCTAAATGAACACGGTAGAAATACAAGTCTCCCCATAGCAGGCTGCTAGCTCAGGTACTAAATAGGATCATCACTCAGTCATCACTTATGTCATATCTTCAAAATCATGATAATCATTACTATCATCATCATCATCACCACCACCATTACAACCACCAACCCCACCACCATCACCACAATCATCATTATCCTCATCAACACATCATAATCATCCTCCTCTTCCTCCTCCTCATCATCATCATCATCACCATATCCACCATTGTCCACCGCGCATCATCAGTATGCACATACAATATCATGAGGATGAATGAATGTATCAGGTACATGACAATAACACAAAGTTCATTCCATCCTAATTTCATCATAATAGAAAAGACTACAAGTCTCTGGTTGGTACCGCTTTGATATAAAGATTTTGTTCCTATAGGAGAATATAGATTGCCTCAATACAATGAAATCTAAAAAAAAAAAAAAAAGCATCGTTCACTTCATTTGCAGTGTCTTGCTATCACACTCTTTCTGAGAGCTGCGTTGTAGGCTTACTAACATTCACGTTTAACACCCTGCATGTTCCGTTTGTCACGTTTTAGGGCGGGAAGGCAGACGAAGTTGTCTGACACTAATGGGGAGGGCTTTTAGGAGGTTGCTATGGCAACGATACGCCTGCTCCCATTCCATTCCGCGGCTTATGGAGCGACATCATAGTTACGAGACGTCTGATCTCTCTCCTGTCTTTTGATCGTTAGAGGTAACCATGGCAATGATACGTCTGCCCTCGTTCTTGTGACCTCGTCATTCAAAGTAAACATTCTAACACTTAAGATTATAATGAGGACACCTTTTGGTCCAATTTTCGTCATTCGATAGATATCTCGAAGTACAAACTGACAACAACTCCTTTCCCCCTATTCTCCATCATTACTTAGTAACAACAAATGCTCTTCTCCAATCCACCAGGTCTGGTTTCAGAATCGTCGCGCCAAGGAAAAGCGGCTGAAGAAAGATGCCAATCGACAAAGATGGGGCCACTACTTCCGCAACATCAAGCGGGTGAACGACGCCAGCAGTCCGGCTAGTGGGCCCGAGCCTCTCGCCTCGCCCGTCAAGCTCGAACCGTCGGAGATTGGTGACCAGACGGACTTCGACGGTTAGTCAAACACTTTCCTTATTCACGAGGTACATGTCTCTCCTCCAAAATTGAGTGAAATAATCTCCTTCTCTTCTTTTGATAAAGAGAAAGATTATCTAATTCTTAGAGGAGTTGTTTCAAGACCTCACACTGACATTAATTCCAATTAAATGCGGTACATCAGTGGCCTATTTTCAGAAAGTGAACGTTGAATCTTAGCGCGTTTGACTTTCATCGTCTGATATCAAGAATCATGTAGTGGGACTCTCCCCTGAAGCACCATTTGGGATACAAACTTTTTGAATTGCAAGAATTTTATATCTTAGAGGGTTGCAACCTTGTCATCATCATATATTCAAGCTGTGATGCAGAGGTCGTACTTTCTTTCGTTATTCCATTTCATGGTCAAAATGCTAAATTGCAGCTTGTAGTTTGCTAAATTCTGTTTGTTGTCAAATTTCTGAAATAATAGCAGAAAGCCGCAATAAACTGTGTCTGCATAGTAGTTACAGTCTGTCACTTTTTCTTTCCCCATGATGATATTTACAGATCATTCTCCCAGTATGCCCGATCACGGCCTTCCGTACCCCAACGACCGCCCCCCTGTGCCACCAGTCGTCTCCAACAACGGTTCATTCATGAACTCGTGCGAGTCCTTCCTCTCGCCTCTGCCCACCACTCCTGCCGTCTCGAATGGCTACCCTGTGAACAACCCATCCCCGACACTGCCCGTCCAACAGTCGCCTGGAACCATGCCAGGAATCCCGTTCACCGAGGCGGCGGGTATGCCCGGCATCATGAGCGGGGCCAGTCACGGTCTCGGCGAGGCCATGCGAGCCGTGGTCAACCCCGGCGGCGACATCGGTGTCATCACGCCCCCGCCTCCACCCCCACCAGCTGGTTTCCATGACGACTTCCCGCAGCCACACCCTGGTCCCTGGTTAGACCACCACATCCCTCATCCGCACCCGCATCACCCACAGTATTAACCCGGAGGAAACTACGTTTTCCTTCCAGGTTGGACCTGGTTTTTGACTCGGTTTGAACTTTGACCTCAAAAGACAACTCGCCCGATTGGTTGCCATGACAATATGCATTTTTTGAAAACAAACAAGAAGAAGACAACATAATGACAGTATATAAGTGCAATCGCCACGTGGATCACAAAATGGAGTAACTGTGTTTTCACTCTTGAGAGGAATTTCATCCCATCGAGTGATCGGAGTATCAAGCGGGAATGAGTTAACTGGCGTTCTTAGTGATGTTTAATACTCTTATTATGACTGTAATTATTAACATGGTTGTTGGTATCATTATCATTAATCAGAAAAAAAAGCAATGTATGATAAGCGTGCAATTTCATTTGAGACGACTCATAACGTTTTTGTTTGTTTGTTTTGTAGAGAAACATATATATCATTCAACAGACCGCGGTTGCGTGTGTATTCATTGTAGGTTCCGCCTTCTTTTCTTTCATCGTTATTTATTTTTTTTTTTTCTTGCCAGCGTGCCGGATTGATTTCAAATATCATTCTAAATTTCAGATAAGGCATCGAGTCCTTGTTACAATGAAAGCATGCCGAAAATATCGCAAACATATAACTCAAGGCATCAAGGTTTATGCTTGTCTCTCTCTGAACTTGATGTGATGTCTTCTTATGCCATCAGATTTTTTTTTCCTTCAGTGCAATTTCGTGGTACCAAACTGCAATTAGGAATGACGTGAAATTCTTCTCTCTTGCCACTATGAGTCGACGCTTGGTGGTATCAACCTGTAACTTACCGTTCAGATAAAAGTAACAACAGTCCTGAGAGTGACTATAAAGATGATAGGCATAGATTGTGCTTTTTAGCATTTTGCAGATGAAGGGATATAAGTACTTAGCTTTAAAAATGAATTCGTACACGAAATTATTCATACAAAGAAAGCTGAGTATATCATCGACTCGCGGGTCATTATGATGAAAGATATGCGGTATATAGTAATGATAGATTCATGTTATGACAAACATTCCAAAGATAAAAAAAGAAAGAAAACAGAAGATGTAAGTTTGCATTCAATGCAAAAAGTTACATAATTGATAAACCTTGATATTATACAGCCGGTGGAATTTACGGAGTCTTGAACGTAGCTCTACTTGGCTCCAATTGTGAGTGTTGCCTTGGTAACTTGGTGAACTACACTGGAGTGCTTTTCACCGGAATACCAACCGATACTATCACCCCTCACTGTCAGGTCGATTCGAATTTGCTTAAAGACAACGACCGTTTAGACATGTACTCTGGTTGTCATGGATACTCAAATTGTCTGAGGATTTCAAGGAAATGGTCTGACAGGGAAGCCAATTGCGATTAATGCACGTACCCATTTTATCCAAAGAAAGTAATGTTATTGTCTGCACGAACAGACTCATTGCATTAAATCACGTTTACCATAATGACTGAGTTGTGAATCTGCTAATTCAGATTTATCACACGACCTGATGTGTTCAGAGGGGTGTATTCTGCAACATAAAGAACTAAAACGGATTCTTTTACTACAGATGCCATGCAGTATCTGCGTCTAATGCATTTGAGGATAAAATACTGCAAAACTTGATATATACGTCCTAACGGAGGTAATCATAAGTAAAGCCAATAAACGTATCAACATTGTGTGTGGAAATATGCGCAAAATATGTACTATGTCAAAAACATTCCATCCTGTTGAAAAATTCTGCTGTGTTGTGGAATTGATTCACAGATTTAATCATACTCTTAAAACGTGCAACGAAGGGCGGGGCGTACACGTGCAATACGATATATATGGTGAATGTACAGACACTGAAAGTTGGAGCCAAATGATTAAGGTTTTCGTCAATCTTTCTCTCTGTCGCTCTCAGCTCTTTCATGAATTTACAAGAATGTGGTTATAATTACATGTCAAAAACAACGACCTCGCAGCCAGTGGCCGAAGAGACTAGAATATGCAATACTTGTACCCCACTGAAGATAAGTAACTTCAAAAATACTAATAATGCAATATGTAATAGAAATGATATAATTTCCCAACAGCGCATTATAAGAAAAACAAAACAAAAACAAAACTCAAGATATCGGGAAAAGGTTGTATGATATCGGATGAGAGAACTATAGGAAAGACCAAACTTGATTTTGATTTAGACAAATTTACTCTAAAGTGTTGTGTTTTATACATCAGTGAGTGATCACAAAGCAATTGTTGTTTCTAGTATTTCGTTTGAATTAACCAGATCAGCTCAACGGGTATCCTGTCGTATAATAATGAATTATAATCGATATGCAGCACGAGGAAAACCTGATATCTTGAAAATAAAACAAAATGTATAGCGCTTGGGAAATTGTCATAATAAAATTATATTAAAAGCTATGATAGGCGAAATTCCCATACTTGGAAATCAACCAGCATCATAACATGTTTAACGCTTTCTCGTTACCAAAGATTGATTCCGAAATATCATGAAATCACTTAACAATTTAAAGTGCAAAAACAGATCTACCCATTCCGTACAAATTTGTTGTGTGTCGACTTGCTTCACATTTCATTTCAAATGTCATGATATCCATTGGCATTTCATTCATTCCAATATGTACCTTTGATACAAAAAGGGGAAATGTGCAATTGTACTTCATAGTTTGGACGTCTGATATTTGATTTTCAATTCAGGTTATTGAGTGGAATGTGTTTTTTCTTATGACTACATACTTCTATGTATGTTATATATGTTTCCTTTTTCCACGAAAGTTCAAGAGCAACTTCAAAAAGGGAGATAAGCAAAAGATGCAAGTTTTAATTCAATCACCTAGGAACGATAATAATTTCTCTCTTTCTTTTTCGCTATTTGTCAAAATATGTACTTGTACTAAAATTTCCATGTCTATCACATTCTACTGATGGCCAATTATTGTATTCCACTTTCGTGATTTAATTTCCAGCGTTTTGCCAGTGAGCAAACAAACATATTTCATGCATTCTGTCGAGTTATTGATCTGTGCACGTCTTGCCATAATTATGATATGTCTGAGCATGGACAACTATAGATACTCATCTTTGTTTATTTATTTATGTTTTCTGTTCGTTTCTTGTTTTTCGCATTCGTACCCAGAAATGAAATACTGTTGTATATTAATTTATCGACAAATACAATGTGATCACACATCATGTGAATACTGGGTTGTCTCTCCTGTCTTGTTGTCTGTAAAATATTCTGTGTTCGCAATCACACTAGTGTGAAAGTCGTAGCTGTTTCGTGGATCAGAGAGAGAAATGATAAGAGTGAGCAGGGTGAAAGCAAAAAAAAAAAAAAAAAAGAGAGAAGAGGATAGATGGAGATGAAGAAGAAGAAAAAGAAGAAGAAGATGATGAGGAGAAGGAGGAAGATGAGGAGGAGGAGGAGGAGGGCGGAGGAGGAAGAGGAAGAGGAAGAGGAAGAGGAGGGGGATGATGATGATGATGATGATAATGATGAAGAAGGCGGTGATGATGACAATGTATACGTATTATGTGGCGGTGGTTACGATGGCCGACTAAGACTGTACCGATGACAAAATGAATATGGTAACCATGTTACTGATGATGGTATGTAGATCGTGTTTGTTAGTGGAGATGATATTTCTATAACATGCATGTGATGTCAGCTATGAAGCGAACCACCATCACCACCACCACCACCACTACCACTACTTCTGCTACTACTACTACTTCTGCCACTACTACTACCACTACTACTACTACTACTACTACTACTACTACTACTACTACTACTACTACTACTACTACTATTACTACTACTACGACAACCACCACCACCACCACTACTTCTGCTACTACTACTACTACTTCTGCCACTACTACTACTACTACTACTACTACTACTACTCTACTACTACCACTTCTATATACTACTACAGTGTACTACCATACTACTGCTCCACTACTGCTATTGCTACAACAACAACAACTACTACTACTACTACCACTTGCAATGATGTGTGCATGTGTGTTTGTGCACGTGTGTGTGAGTGTGTGCGTGCTGTGTATTGTACTGTATGTTGAAATGAAATTATTTAGCAGCACAAAAGAGAATACATTTTTGTTCATATTAATTTCGTTAACATGGACGTGATATTGAATGAAATTCAAATAAAGAATATCATAAAAAAGGATCGTAGTAGTGAATTAATCGACCAGTCAATCGCCTCTACACGTCCTCTGATGGCTTGGTCATCCTTCCCCCTTGTAATTCAGGAGTCGTCCAACCGTCACATCATTACGGGACAGCTTCCTAAAACACCACGTGGATGCATGCACAATGAGCTGACAAAAAAGCCATACAATCCGTTAACACACACACGCACAAGCACACACACACACACACACACATAATATGCTTTGTAACAAATCCGTAATACACACGTACATACTGATGATCGATGACCTTGCTATACTTTTAGCAAAACACCACAACGTTAAAATTCATTTCAAGGTTTATTTCGAAAAATCTGAAGTGTGCCTGCCTCACACATAATTGTACCACAATCTCCGCGTTTACGAGCACATGATGAGTAGCTGAGGAAAATTTAACGAAAAGGAGAATTATGACGGATTTTCCTCCTTTTTTGAGGGAGCTGTTGTTCTCCTTTAATGCTGATGATTACTGAATCAGTACAAGAGAGGCTGACAGCAAACAGACGTCTGAGAATGCTCATTTGTATGAGATAATTACTATTGTGTCTGGCAAGAATGTATTTGGAACTCTTATTCTGATCGCCATAGCAACATGCTATTGTTTGGTACATTGTATGATTGCCAAGTTAAAACTTGAGTACTAGTATTCGAGCGTATCTCCAATGCATGTTAATTTCCCACTTAACTGTAAAGAACACTAAATAATTAGTTGAAAATTCTGGACTAAACCTCAACAAGGCATATTCATTGTTAGAGGCGAAGGAACAATGATAATGAATAATTTTGAAAATGTTTGAATCGATGGACCGTTCGTCACTTCCTCCTCCACTCGCCAAATGGATGTGACCTTTCACCTCCTACGGCTTGCCTTCGTTCCTCCGTTTGCATTAGCTTAAATGGAACTATATCATATTGAAGTGTTATCAATGTGGCTACCTTTTGCTCTATTTATTCAAAAGTCTCGTCAAATTCTGTAAGTGCGCCCTCTAGGGGTACGTGGGTGCCTAATTTTTCTTCTTTCGCGTCCTTCTCTTCGACTTCTTGGCATTCATGAGGTTCTGTCCCTGTCGCTTGATGTCGGAACTCGTCATCATGTCTTCGTTGTCCTGGCTGTCGTACCCGAACTCATCTACGGGCACAAGAGAGGTCAGAGAAAGGAGAATTGAAATATCGCTAGATTCCAGGACACAATATTCAATTCAGAGATAATGTCGCAAACAACGTGAGATCCAAGGAATTTTGTACAAATTTAAATTTAATTCATTTTTCTCCATCTCAAACATAATCGAGAGTACGCAGTCACGTACAATATTAATAAAAAGGAAAGAGATGTCAACATAGGTAATCAAATAGCAGAGTACTTTGCACGTTTAATGAGAATTAAAAAATTTTGGTTGACAGGATGGTGAATATAGCGCACTCGCCGAGTGATGTCGCTCTTCATGCTGGCAGAGCAGTGTTGTGTAGCGGCGTAGTTTATCGAGACATCACTCGCTGACAACGTATCAGCGGATAATGAAGTAGCCAACAACCTTTGTTGTATGTTTCTCCTTAACCTATTGTTGTATTCTAACAACGAAACAGGCTATTAACTTTCACATGAAAACAAAGCCAAGGCGACCCAATACTTATTTTTTCTTTTAAATCGTTTCCCCCTACCCCCTCGACATCCCAAGAAAATGAGGGAGTTGTGAGAGATAACGTGTTGCTGGAGAGATAGTAACTTTGATAGGATATGTAGCAGAAACATTGTAAAGCAACCTGCACTCCGTATCAAATATGACGGGAATATCGCTCTTAGTTTTTTTCTGTTTGTTTGTTTGTTTGTTTGTTTGTTTGTTTGTTTGTTTGTTTGTTCGTTCGTTCGTTCGTTCGTTCGTTCGTTCGTTCGTTCGTTCGTTCGTTTGTTTCTTGGCTCACCCGAATCGTAGGCGTCCGGTTCGTCCATTCGGATTCGGAGGTTCTCAGGCGACAGGTGGTTCTCCATGAATTCTTGGAACTGCAGAGGGAATGATTAATTGATTTATGAAATTCTTTATCATCTTTACAAACTGTTGTAATATCTCTATTTTTATTACCTGACGTTTATAGCCTTCTTTCCTATATAGATCTCTCGGTTAATTCTTTTTTGTCACTTGTTAAACTTTCATTTTCCTTATCCTCCAGTTTTGTTTTGTTTTTGTTTGTTTTGTTTTTCTTCCTTCAGATTTTTCTATTCAATTTGACATGATTGTATTTCATTATGATTCAATCACTCGCGTCTTAAATCAATCACGCACACTGGAACATTCGATAGAAGAAGCATCGTAGTTGAAGTGGATGTAACGTCACAATCCCTTCATAGTTTATTCCATCAAGTGTCCATTTTACGTATTGTTCGTATCTACACAAACAATTACCCTTCCTTAAATCTCCTCAGTGTAACAAGACGCAAAGTAACAAACCTCCGGACTGTTTTTGACTTTAACGAAAGTAGCCGTGTCCTTCACGCTGGCCTGCTGCATCATATGGAGAAGCTTGACCTCGCAGACGTTGAGCTGGTCGATCGGGTCGTCGACTACCGCGGGAATGTTCCTCATTGGCTGAGAGGTGGAGAAGGGCGGGAAAAATACGGAGTGACGAACAAGGTTAGAGTTTCGCACTAGTTGCGTTTTCACTAGATGCAAAAAAGCCTTATATGTTGAAATCTTCTCTATTACTATTATAATTTACCTATCAAAAGTTAGTGCGAATAATGACGTCCCTTTTTGTCAATTTGGCACTTTTAACCCCCGCCCCGATATTGTAGTACGTTTAAGTTTGTTAGTTGTTGCACGGTACAGATCCTGTCTTTGATTCGATAGGTTCTCCTATGTCGTATAGATCGACACAGAAAGGACACATAGAACAGCGGAAGAGAACATCGTTCGAGAACATTGATCGTGAATCGTAAAATCATTACCTGCTTGGTAATCTAAACGTTGCGACGCAAGACAATCACACAATATGCGCTTGTATTTTATTTAGCCGTTCTTTTGTCCACCTTCCCCACAACTTATTTACTTATTTTTATTTTTTATTTTTATGATGAGAGTAGCCAAAGCTATCTTAGAAAGCAAACAGTAGACAGCGTAGTACGCGGACATCTTTTAAAATCCCAGCGTAGTTATGACAACCAAATTATTTGTCAAGAGAAATATAATGATTAACTGATAGAATGCACGTTGACAAATATTCTGGGCGATACATGAATCAGCGGACCAGGGAAAGGAAAAAACAAAACCCTAAAATAGGAGAATTAAAATAGGTAAGATATGCCCGACAAACTTTCAATTTACAAGAGCTTGGAGTTTTGCCAACAATATTGCCCTCTTTGGTTACTACACTTGGTGTCTATCTGCGTATGTGTGTGTGTTTGATTATAAATGTGTAAAATAAATGGCATTTTTGTGCAAGCGTTTTTTGTTTGTTTGTTTGTTTGTTTGTTTTTTCGCCGAGGCCTATGTTCTACGTTTATCATACTCGGTGTCTCAAAAGTACCAGTGTAACGTAAGCGTGGACGCGGCACATGCGTACTAAAACAAAGTCTTTGCTCAAGGGACACAATTAGCAATTTCGACTCGTTAGGGTTACGGAAAAAAAAATCGTAAGCGGGACGCTCACAGATGTCTTTCTAATTTTCGTCCCTCATAGCTCAGCGAAAATGATGATATCGATGAAGGTTGGTAAAACTCACCGGTCTGACCTTAATGTCCTTAAGGTTGTCGAAGAGATGCCTGATTCCAGTTCGGAGGTCGGTCAGGAGCTTGTAGGACCGTTCTAATTTGTCCTTGGCGTCGTCCCTTCGTTTCGTCTCGCTCTCCAAGTGGTCCTGCATCTGCTCAAGCAACTGCTCACCCCTGGATCGAAAATGGAACAGTCAACTCTTTCTCTCGCTCTTATTGTGCGACACCACAACTCTATGTTCTTTTTAAAAATCTTTCAATTTCTTTTTCTGTCGCGGTCTCGTTTATGTTGCATACTAGTCACGTCGACATTCTGGAAACGAGCAAACTCTATTTGTGTGTAACTAAAACATAATTTGGCAAAGCTGAAATGATGACATCTACAATAAACCGTCTACAGTTATGATTTACTGAGAAAATTAGTGATATCTCCTTAAATTTGCGGCTTTATTGCCAAATTTTTATATGGTATACACTGTTTTGTGATACAACTAAACTATACATATGCATCAAATGTGATAATTCAAACATTTTAATCACTGCTGCCAATGGTAAACAGTGGCTTTTAGAGGCATTTACAGTGATTGCCACGTTTAGATAAACTCACTGGGACATTTTGCTCTCGCCGCTGTATTTGAGCGCCTCGTAGTTCTCCATTAGTTGACGGTTCTGCTCCTCCAGCCATTTACGCTGCTTCTCACCACTCTGTTTCTGCTGTTCGAGGTGTTCGTACGTACTGTTCTGGCTCAAAAAGCGCGATTCGATTTCCTAGAGGCAGTAAAACGCCGATACGACCGTCTTTACAAATCCTTTCCAACTCATTTAATTTTTTAGCAATGTATTGTTATGATGAGAAAAGGTCAAGTAAGTTTCAGATTGACCTCAGACACAAAAACATCATCACTGATCCATGTTTATGAGTCTGATGGATCTAAGTCTATTGAATCTTGAATAAAGAAAATCCCTGGGGCCCATTGCATAAAACTCCAACCGGATTTTTTTCCGGTTGAAATCACAAAATTCCGGTTGGAAGCTCCCAACCAGAGTTTTTATGCAACGGATTTTACATTCTTAGGTTTAGCAACCTTAAAAAATTCAGGTTGGGCGAATCCCAACCTGAATTTTTTAAGGTTGCTAAAAAAGTTTTATGCAACGGGACCCTGGTGTTTGAGAGAATTGCAAAAGTTTGTTGGTGTTATCCCTTCTCTGTGATCTACGTTAATGTACAGTAACCACTTAAATGCAGTAAAATCAAATGACATAGAATTTAGAGATCTTACGTTTCTCATTTCATGATAATTTCATTACCACTATTATTTTGGTCATTGTTACTATATTGTAATCATCATTTTTTAAGGTATCATAAACATAGTAATGGTTATCATCACAATCATTGTTACCATTAATAGTAGAAGTAAAAGTAGTACTAGCAGTAGTACGGATTGTATCAGAATATTCTTCCTAATGGTATTGGGGCTTATTATTGATCACTTTCACGATATTTTCGGAAAGGCAAATATAGCGAAAAACACGGAGATCCCAGACATGAAATAAGAACAAGGTGAATCAAGATTGACATGGGCTGGCATCCCTGAGATGTTCATTGGTCCTATCGATGTATCTCTTACATTAATATCTGAGACACCTGTCGCATCTTTGATTCTCTGGAAAGCCTCCTCGTAGGTTGTCACTTTAATCCAGTTATCTTCGTCCATCTGTGATTGACGTTTGGAATCTGTACAACAAGCAAGAAATTGAAATTGAACAAGCAACAATATATAAATCAACGAAGGCAGAGATTTTCATCGTTTTCATTAGAATTAGATTGTAGTAAGGTGCCAAGACCTTCGTTAAAATTGCATCATGGCCACATGAAAGCGAAAAGCTGGTGATTGTCTAGAGAAGATCGCCTTCAAAGGTGCACTAATGCTCTAGTTCAATGATACAAAATAATTATACTCCAGTGTATACACTCGCGTTTATCCCCTAAGGATTTTTTTTAAGTGTTGTAAGTACCATACGTTACTTATAACAGTCGGAAATTTATGCTGAATCAACCATTTAATAACCATTTAAGATTTAGTGTTTCTTATCAACATTACAATCCTTATCACAGCACAGTGTTTACAAGTTTACAATGCTTTTGTTTGCTTTGTTATCTTGTGGTAAACAAAATGGCAGACAATCTTTCTGAAAAGTGAAAGAGAGATATAGGCCAGGTTAGTCAGCCGATCCGTATGTCTTGCTAAAAGATTTCTATATAGTCGGGGCGTCAAAGTGAGATTTTGAGCCTGACCGTGTTTAATCATTGTGAGCCCAATTAATGGTTTTGAATTTGTTGTCCTTATTTCGAGGGTGCTAAATCTGAATCTGGATGATACAACGTCTGCACACTTAAAAGATTTAGAAATATACAAAATGGACGCCAAAATGACTGTCAAAATAGCAGAAGAGCAATTTGAGCTTTGCTTTGGAGGCCTATCCATTTAGTGTATGAACTGGTCATCCATTTAGTGTATGAACTGGTCATCCATAGTGTATGAACTGGCCATACATTTTGCCTGCCCTGCGGCATAAGTGAAGACGAGAAGAAATCCTCGACACGAAACCGTGGCATTCTTACGCAATTATATAGAAAACCCTGCTATCATTATCCATTGTCCGCTCCTATAGGAATTAAAAAAAACAAACAAACTGTATACAGTTTTTTTTTTTTAAATTCAATCCTCCACCTGATTAGAAGATTACTTGGTGTCAAAGTTCCTTTTCAGCGACGGGTAAGTCCTATCCACAGGTGTATCGAAACTGACACCACTATTCACAACCTTTGTATACAGAATCACTGGAACTTTGGGATTGTGACTTCAAGGGGCCAATTTTGTATTTTGTAGCAACATCGCGGACACAATAGATGGTTTGGTCTTCACGCCCAGTCTTTTTCACATCATTCTTTATTTGGGAATTGCGCTGTCGGACACTGTCCTCTCTAGCTCTTAGAGAAAACGGCTGGCAAGAAAGACCAGGTTATTCAGGCTGTTAAACATCTTAGTGGAAGCGGCTGGCATTAAAAGACTAGGCTACTCAGATTGTTGGACACTGCCTCATTTAGATTTTAGAAAAAGCGACTGGCAAGAAGAGACTAGGCTATACGTGGAATCATTCATGCGGAACACCCACGAATCAATAAAAGAGATGCAACCCCGGATGCAACCCCCGGATATCACTTTGAATTCATATAACACGAACCCATATACATTGTTATGAATAACATTATCAATATATAAAATGAACCAACCTATACAGTTATTTATGAACCCAACACATATCGCTTCATTCCCCATTTCATCTAACAATCCACCCACTTTCATTAACAACACATGATTTTACATAAAGAATACGCACATTGTGGGGAAAATATTGTCAATAGATAGATCCCCATTAAATACAACAATAGAATAGAATAGATAGTCGGGTGGAATTCTCCCTGGTTGCCGCCAGGAGCAGACGTGTAGCACACGCTCCCACACAACGACAGGAACAAGACGCACACACCACTCACACCAGGTCAGCAACCACACACCAACAACACCACCACAGTCCCGAACCAACCAACAGGACGATAGCACAACTCCACAAGCACACCACCCACACTCACGCCCATCAACCAGATCACCATCACCACCACGATCCCGAACAAAATCAAGACAGTGACACTTCAGAGGTGTGACACGCAAGGCAGCTATGGCAGAAATTTATATTACCAACTCAACTCACAGATTATGAAACCATTGCACACCCTATACAATCACTACTCACGCCTAGCAATTAGATCACCACTGCACCTACCACCACGATCCAGAACAAAATCAAGAGGACAATAACGAAATATTATAACAGTATAAGTGTGACACGCATAGGACACCCTACCCATCACTATAATAACGGTCTCAAAAAATGGACACCTGAAAAGAGTGAAAAATTGTAAAAATGTAATGGTTGCACCCACACGTAGTATTTTTGAGATTTTCAAGATTGTTGCTCACAAAACCAAGAAGACGATAGAGTCCTTTAATGGTTTAACTCAAGGTCATCTCACTGTATGGTGGTGAGAGAATGGGGCGAACGAAGTGAGCTCAGCTTTTGTTTGACTGCGCTATCGTGCTATGGTGGTCCTGTGGGCTCGCTTCGCTCGCCCGTTATAGCCATCATACACCGAGAGGGCCTCGACAAAAGGCTACTGCAGTATTTGATCGTGGGCTGTAGGATTCTTGAGATGTGTGACTCGTGGGTGTCGAGTTCCTAACGTGTACCCGAAATCTTGTTTATATTATTGCGACTGGTGTAGAAGTGAGAATATTGTGTCGATCGTGCGTATTGAGTGGTTCTCGAAACTCAATGGGATGTTCGAGGTATCAGGTCTGCGGGCTCTGTTAATCGTTTCCCCTAATTGTTTTCTAATGGATATAGGCCGTATGTTTCGTGTTCGTTGGGGTTATCTATACAGGGGGTAACACTAACGTCAACGTCGACGAATACTTGAATGAAAGGATTGGTAGTTCGTGGTCTTAGGACCTAGCTACAACAGCTTTCAACAGCCTCGCCAAAACGTTACACATAACTGCAAATCTTTTCAAGACTTTCATCTTCGACATTGCCATTATTTTAATTGGGATGATTTCTATTCTCATGCTAAAATGGCAAGTATTGATTAAGAATTCTTGTGTTCTTCTACCTTGTGTGACGTCATCAGTCTGCAGCGTGGCACGAGCGCGTCTCTCAATCTTATCTGCCATCTCCTTCTGTCGCTCCGCCTGTTTCTTCATCCGGGTCAGAGTGCGATCACGTGACCGCTTGGCTTCGATCATCTTCTGCTCGAGCACGGTTAGTTCACTCTGCGTCACGTGACAAGTGGGGATACATCACGTGATGAGATTTATAAACTAATTTCCAAGATGATGGTTTTGAAACATAACCCGTTTTCTTCACATTCTTAAACCCACACTAAGCCATATTTGAAAATGATGAAACAAAGCCATTCCAATAATTTTATTTACAATGCTGAGGACGAGTTTTCATTGCCGCGGCGGGAATGAATTTATTTGAGGAGTCATTATTTCCTTTAAGTGTGAGGATAGTGTTTGTAGTGCGAATGCTGACGAGTGCAACAACACTGCAACAAAATCTTTTATTGTAAAATATTAACCAATCACCGTGTAGTGTCAATACCTTGGCTAGGTCTTTCTTGATGTGAGCGTCCTTGTTGATTTCTTTGAGTTCTTCCAGCTCTTTTCGCTGCTCCTCGAGAGTTCTCTCTAAGCAGCGCAACTTCTTCGGTAGCGTTAGCCGTTCCTATCGAGAGCATCATATCAAAAGGGATTCTTGATGATTACAGGCATGTTTCTACCGTCTTCCAAAATGAATACAACGGGACTAGTTTTGATGGACAAAAGAGTCTTTACAAATAATGAAATCACAAAGGAGATAGAAAAATGATCATAATCGCATATTTCAGGAATTCATTGACTTCGATCGTTTACCTTTCTACTTCTAATACTCACTACAAGGTTTCTACTAAGCGAACTGTAATCTACCCTGGTGAGTCGAAATGGGTTTCAACTTCTGAACTTCCACATGTTACATTTATACCATCAGGAGTATGTACCTTCCGGGATGTCAGTAGAACCGCCTTCAAGTTTGTCCTCGCTTACTAACTCGACATCCGAATCGTCAGCAACTTGCCCTCATTTGAGGGCTATCGAATATCGCCTTAAATGAAAATATCAAACGGTTTTCATCTCTCACACAATAGCGAACTTTAGATCTGCGACGCTGATGTTTACGACGCACCTCCTCGGGGTTGGACAATGGGAACATCAGCTGATTGCGCACGTGCAGAGCACATTTTTTTTATTTTAATTTTTAATTATTATTATCTTTTTTTTTTTAATAGACGCGTCGCAGGGCCTTGGACCTTAAACCTTCAAGAAATACTCTCCCAGGTAGCGTAGCTAGACGCTGTCCTGGAGAGGCCTAAACATTAGCGTCCCAGATCTTATAAACTCGCTAATATCTTCAGGAGCAGGACAACTGTGTAGGCGGGCGACTCACCTCCTCTAAACATTTGAGAATCTCCAGATAGTTTCTTTGTATTTTCATCGCCATGTCGTACTTAATCTTGGCTTTGTCAAGGTTGTTCTCGATCATGCGAATTGTCTGCAATATCAAAATGAAACATATATAATGTTATCGCATTATTACAAGTAACAATGAGTTTGAAAAATTGTTTGAATGTATGAAATTTGTCAATACTATTTTACAGTGAGTCAATTGTGGTATTATTCCGCCAAGGTAACTGGTCTGTGTTCAGAGACTAGAGAGGAATACAAACATTGGTAAGTTGCATGCTAATCAAAGGTGGAATTCACATTGTATTACTACAGAGTAACATGCAGCCACCCGAACTGTTCGCGAGTGACAGTGATTGATATAAAATGATCGCAAAATTTGTAAACTTCAATCATGTCCACTGGAAATGATCAAAACGTCGACTCACTTTCTTTGTAAAATAAGAACAGGGAAAGTTAACAAGTTGATTGAAGTTGATGATTCCTTACGCTGATTCTCGGTTTGATAAGCAAATACAATATTCGGTCGTTTATAAATAATCATACTCGAATGGATCCATGGTAATTGTTTAGGAACTCCGCTCCCATTTTTTTTCTTCATTACACCCTGCCTGGTAAGCGATAGAACATTACCTGCAAGTCGTACTTGGCCAACTTTGCGTGTTTCTTCTGCGCAGCTTTATCCTGATTGAGGGCGGTCTCCATGTCGCGAATTCGCTGCTCCTTTTGTAAGCGTATGTAGCGGAGTAGGTTAAGCTGCTTAGCCTTCTCGCAGACTTTTTGATCAAGTTCTTGAATGGCGCTCTGACGATATAACAATGATAAAAGAAAAACGCAGATAATTTCTTACTTTATTTCACATATTCATGCTCTGCATTGTAAAATGAATGAGATAGGTACTAAAAAGTTGATGAAGGTAATGATAACTAGAAAGAATACCAGTAGGCTTTAATTGGCCTGTGCCCTGTTGCGGAAAAAAAAAATGAAATCAAACACAAGGCAAAAAATCAAACATAAGGCAGGTATCAGCCAATCAGAACTTCTATGAGGATTAAGAATCCTTTGGGCTTGTTTGTTTGATTCTATGTGCGTATATGCATGTGTTTGTATAGGAGTGCTATGTGTGTTAATAAACCATATACCTGTCATAGAGTTTTCCGTGCTACACCGACAAGAACCCATGTCATACTAGTATTGACTTCAGTTGAAACCTTACCTCGGCTGTCTTGCGTTGGAACGCCAGCTGTTCTTCCTTTCTGGTCGAGAGGGCTTGGGTGATCACCCGGGCATCGCCCTGGGGAAGAGACAGGGAGAGAAGGCTCACTGTGATTAGAAGGAGGTGATCGTCATCGGTCGAGTAAAGTAAAAAGAGGGCGGTGTAATGTGTAAAATATAGTGTAATAGGATGATGAACTTGATCGCAAATTGGGTTACGCGCCATATTCAAACATTTTAAGTAAATCCACCATCAGACAGAGCAAAATAAAACCTTTTTCAGTATGATACATCACTAACTTGTATACATTACACGGAATATTCTTGAAGTTAAAATAATAATAAAGAATAATAATACATGTACTTCCATTTATATGGCGCTTATACAGGCGATTCTAAGCACACTGGTACTTCCTACAAAACACTATAGAAAACACAATAACAGGACAATACAAAACAAAAATTACAGTCACAAAAGAAGAAGAAGAAAAAAAAAACAACACAGGTGATCCATTACTACGTTCGCTACATTGGTTGCCTGCAAAGTAGAGAATATTTAAAATTCTGTTGATTGTATATGGCGCTATTCATGGTAAAGCTAAAGCACAAGTGTACATACAGGAACTTGTAGAGTTAAAAACATCATTTAAAACATTTTATAATCTCCGAGTTTAACGGAATCAAACACTATTGAAATATCCATCAGGGAAATCAAAAGTTACTCTTGGTGATAGGGCATTCTTGCATGCTGCACCGAAATTATGGAATAATCTCCCTTTGTTTGTATAAGGCAAGCAGCTACAATTAATGAGTTTAAAGGGGATGGCTAGTAACTGATCAGTGGGAATCAGTGGGAGTGCTGGGGGATGATTGTTCCAATCCTTGTGGGATTCATTTAAGAGTACATTATATATCTATTGTTGTGTGAAAATTATCTGCTTCAGAATGGTCTCATATTCAAGTAATGTGCAATTTAATGTTTCCAGGTTAGCATGCTTGTACAGTGACGGTCAGGTTAAAAAGTCATCTTTTGAAACAATGCATTCTTCTATGTTTGAATCATGTATGTTATTTTGTAATGCGCAGTATAGAGTATATTATTGTAGCAGCTGCGCAATAATGTCCTTTATTATTATTATTATTATTATTATTATTATTATTATTATTACTATTATTATTATTATTATTACAGTGATACAATATTAATCACTGACTGTGTGCGCCTCCAAAAAAAGTAAGTTATGATTTATAATACCCAATATTGTATGATTATTTTTTTGTTTTGCTTTATATAACAGTTTTAATGGCAAATATATCAAATTAAAAAGAATGGAGTTAACTCGTTCTGCGATCAAGCTCTTGATATGATACCTTGAGAGTCTTCTGGGCCAGTGTCATCCGGGTGTCCTTGTTATCTCGTCTAAGGATTGCGATCTCTTCCTCATGTTGCCGTTTCTTCATCTGAGAGCTCTCATAGTAGGCCCGATGGTCTCGCTCTTTTGTGGGGAGAAGAAGGAGGGGGAACGAGTATGGTTTAACTCAATTAGAGGACAAGTTCCCCTTAAAGGCATTATTTACCATTTGCAGATGAAACTTAACCAAATTTTAGTGCTTCAAAATACACTGTAATTCTAAATTGTGAGTTAGGGATATAATAGAAACAACCACTGTAAAAATTTGAATCAGTATAATTAATGTTAAGTACTTTTAAATATGCAAAATGTGAACAACAATTACAATAAAAATGTTTTTTACAGACTAAACCGTCTACAGTTAAGGTTGGTTTAGTGAGAAAAAATATTTCCATTTATTTTGGGCTGTATTGCAAAAATTTTACATGGTAAGATGCTTTGTGATACAACTGACCTACACAATATGCATCAAATATGATTTCTTGAACACTTTTTAAATCATTGCTCCCAATGGTAAACAGTACCTGTAATAAACATTGTGGATTGAGTGACTGCAGCAATGTATCGGTAGAATACATCAGTGAAAGTTTGAGAAAAATCCGTTCTAAAGTTATGAATTTTCAAAGGTTCTGCGCAATTCTACAAAATTACACTTTTTGAAACAAAGTACACTTTCAATCGACTTGTTCCTGACGTGTGCTAAGGATAATGGTATAATGTTATCCTTAACAACTCCCCTGCCTTCTGAAAAAAAAAGGCAAGGTCAAAATTTAGTGCTCTTTTACTAAATATGCGAGAAAGGTGAAAACACGTTGAATTTTCTTTATATTTTCTTATATCGTTCTACGCATGTGACCTCACAAACTGGGATTAGTCTTCTCATCCAGCGATGTCGGAATTGAAACTGCAAAAATTCATAACTTTTGATCGGATTGTCCGACTTTCCTCAAGCTTTCACTGATGTATTCTACTAACATTGCTGCTTTAATATAATAAATGGGTAGCTTGTCCTTTAAAGATTAACTCTCGTTCTCCTTTTGATAATGTTTTTATAAAAAACCCAATAAAATAAAAAAGCAGCAGCATTTTTAACAGCTTGCAAATTTTACCACTTTATTAAATTTAACCGTCCTTACGTCATGAAAATATTCGAGAGTATTCACATGACATAAGGACAGTTAAATCTTTATGACGACTTTAAAACTGCCGGAAGTAAAAATAGATTCTTTATGTACTTGAGAATGGCTTCCACAAAATGGGGTGGTGTGGTAAGTTTTCCTTGTTAATAAGAATCACTGTAGAACCCCATACTCAATCAAGCAAAGAAACAGAAATGTGATTCTATAGATCCTCGCGCTGTATCCTACCTTTAAGGGCGACTTTGCCGCGGTACTGTTCAATGTTGTCGTAGATGGTCCACGCGTTAGCCATCGCCTTCTGCCCTTTGTCCGGCCCCATTGTCCACTCGCTGGTCGATGACGATCGACTGAAGTTCCAAAAGTATGATGGCGGCGCTATAGGCGTACTTACTGGGGAATGAAGACCTGACGGAGATATATGGCCAGGGATATCTGTGTCTAGATAAATTCAATCGTATAATACACAATGTCATGAAATATAAAACACTTTGCAGATTACAATTATCATCAGTATCTGCGTGGTCTTACCTCAATCATCAGGGACCGTGCAAGCGGGCGGGGGGGGGGGTGGGGATTGAGGTAGTTGCACCCTAATAGCAAAATCACGTCAAATTTACATACTTCTTACGTCACGACAGACGTCATATTTACGTCATTGAGGGAGTAGCAGAACCCCCGGGCCCTCCGCGCACACAGTCACATATCATGCACACACGCGCACACACACTTGACTCTTACAAATATTTCAAGAGGGGAGGAGTAAAAAAAAACCAAAAAACAAAAAACAAAACAAAAACCCCGAATAAACCTACAACAAAAGCTCTTGACTTTCAGAAGGTTCCACCCCGAGATTCTTCTAGAGAAGGGCCACGGTGAAGGGGGAGGGGGGTGGGGGGACTGCGCTGCCCCATTGACCCTTGACATGCCTATCCACGAGCTATATTCCCAAGCCCTCCCCCCCCCCCAGTCGCTCCTATCCCCCATTTTCAAAGCTAAAACAATGATAGTAATGATAATAAATATCAGCATTATTTATTTATTTATCTAATTTATTTGTTTATTTATTAACTTATTCATTCATTTATTCATTCATTCATTTTAGTTAGGTGGATAGTAATTTATTTTCCTTTATTTATTTCATACTTCAGGGTTGGCCTGTTCAGTGTTGTAAAACTGCTTTCAAAAAGTTTCCCGCAGTAGTAACAAACATCATTCTACATGAAAAACACAGTACAGTTATGTGTAACATTGCAAACATCGAGAGTGAGTTAACAATAGAATAATAAGGATCACGTACTATTGGACATACATGTAATAGCACTGTATCAAATCAATTGAATCCCTATGTGGCTTTTCATAGTTTGTTTTTTAAAGTCGATAAAGAGATGTACAATACATGTTTGAACATTGACAGGGAGTGTATTAACCCTAATCCCACCGGGTTTTTGAGGGACTTGAAAAAAACCGGGGGGGGGGGCTTTTTGGCCCCCCCCCCCTTCAGATCTGCGGTCGTGGATCGCGCGACCCTCGCGAAAATTTGCACTCACGTAGAGGCCAATGTAATCTATAAGACTGTATACTAGATAGATTTTTCAAATTTTAATAATAATAAAAAAAGCTTTA
The DNA here is from genome assembly GCF_964275005.1 of Diadema setosum. Taxonomy (NCBI): domain Eukaryota; kingdom Metazoa; phylum Echinodermata; class Echinoidea; order Diadematoida; family Diadematidae; genus Diadema; species Diadema setosum. The sequence continues at coordinate 3,417,619 of NC_092701.1, forward strand.
AGACTTCGAATTTTTGGTGAACATATTCTTTTCAATATCCTCAACAATAATGTTGAAGCAAAAATTCGGCTTCATAATTATTTCTTATGTATTTTATTGTTTATTTAATTTCTTATGTATTTCTTTGTTTTTTACTTTTTGTTTTTGTTGTTTTTTCGTCAAAATTTGTCGCAGAAACTCGTTAAAGCATAAACAGGCTAAAATAAATCATTTATCAGCCATTGAAAGTAACAATATTTATTTTTACATGATTTAATTGCAAAAACACAATTTACATTGGATTTGTACACAAAATTATGTTTTTGAGCAATTTGGGGGTCGACTCAAAGGGGCGTGGCTTTAGAACGGTATGCCCGGGAGCGACAAATTTGGTCTCAAAAGTTGCACGATACTTGAAAGAAAAAAAGTCATAAAGTGCGGAATAATCACGCGAAACGTCGCCCCCCCCCCCCCCCCCGGTGGGAATAGGGTTAAACAAACTGGCTCCGACATTATGATGCAAAAGGATTTATTTTGTATACTGCCCTTGGGCAGGGAAGTTGAATGATAATAATTAGGCCTCTAATGATCATTACTCGGACAGCGCTTAGTCCACGAATATTCGCACGAGGCACGATTCCAACGGGGATTCGAACCCCAAAACTTCCTATTACAAATCCAGAGCATAACACACTACTCATACACGCACTCCATCTCCTAATATTGATGATAAAATCCACTATGCCATGGACTGATGTTGCAGTACTAGTAGTGAAGGACCATAGAGCTTGTGTTAGATTGAATCATTAAATCCAAGAATGATGACATGGTGATGGGAGGATATGTACAGTATTATCAAAGATCGTACACAGAAAAACCATGGACGCAACGTATGCTTCGTATAGCTACAGACGTTCTCTTTATAAAATGCTGCGCTGACTTGACCGCTGCCAAGAATCGACTGCCCTGCACGGTACTGTACGTGGCTTTCTCCGAGCTAATGAATAAAACATAAGCCTTGGTTTTGTGCGAAATTCAAGCAAGCAACTAGCCCATTGCGTGCGCTATAGTTTGTGCACACGTTCGTACGATGCGATCGACGACTACATACATCCTGCATATGCAGTATAGGCATACACACAAACATGTACCTGTTCCGAAAAACGTCAGTTGGGCAGCTCAAAGTATCTCCAAAATCATCATCAAATCCTGCCTGCTCTACTGGACGGACCATTCCCAGGTTCCGTTAGAAGGTGAGTTAAGTTGCATAGTAGCACGTAGCCTTGTTTCATTACGAGTTTCGAGGTAAATGTGCTGTAACTCTGTATTGAATGCAATGTGAATGCACGCTAGATGTACCAAAGATCGTACACAGTGTACGATCTTTGGATACGCGGGGGCCCTATACTAGTACATGTACATGTGCTTTACCATCCCGTTAGCTAAGCACTGACTCCTTAATATTAAACTGTACAAGCCAGTGATTAACACGAAGTTGTACAATCATGTGTCAGTGGTGAACTACCATACCCGCACCTGTAAGGCTGCCCACGCACGTGCTAACTTTCACGCAGCTTTTATAATTAAGTTCTAATATCAAAGGATATAAAAATGTTATTTTGGGAGTAATTGCATCTAAAACATTTCAATGCGACAATGGGCAGTTGTCAGACAAAAGTATCACAACCGCCCCTGCGATTGATTCTCGAGGTCTGAATCGATCGTCTAGCAGTTATACGGTTCGCCTTCAATCTATATTCTGGAAGGCTCGGTCAAAAGTATGCATCGTAAGTGTGTGGAAGGAGGTACCGCCTTTCTGTATGATACCAATTGTCTCTAGCTAGAGGCATTACATTAAATTTGTGAACAATTCAAATAGTGCTAGCTGAACAACAAAAGTACCCAGCCTTTCCCACTGCACTGATTGAGCGGGGATTTGGCTCGGTCGGTAGCGCGTCTGCCTCCGAACCTCTCAATGACGGCCAACTCGTTTTTAAAAGTGTGTGTGTGTGTGTGTGTGTGTGTGTGGCCGGGGGGGGGGGGGGGGGGGTAGTTTACATTTCTGGTGGTGCCACTTCCGGGGTTTCACTAGCTAAAATAAGGGGGAAAAAAGGGGGGGGGGGGGCAGGAGGCTCTCAAGCCACACACACACACAATAATAACAATAATTTATAGAAAAAAAAAAAAAAAAAAAAAAAAAAAAACCTTTCCAGAAAATAGGGGGGGGGGGGGCAGTCTGCTGGCCCGGCCTGCCTCTAGTAAGAAGCAGTCCTGATACTCTCTCCCTCGGGGAGAACATAAAATGAAGGTCCCGTTTATGAAAGAATCACTATTAAACTTGCTGCGATCATATATTTCCTCTGAAATCGACATTTGAATGGGATTTATGAGAAATTTAATCAATCTAATCAGTATAATTTGCTTATAATGACTTGACACTTTAAACTTTTTCTTGCTCTCTCTTGTCAATGTCCGACAGGACAAATAGGCACCACACATGCATTTCTTCTTCCCCCCTCATGTTCCCATGCTCTCTTTGTAAATACCCCCAACTCCTATCAAGTATCATTTAACTATTTGCAAGCATATAGATTGTGTTCACGGGGGTTGCAACGATTTTCAAAATATATGTTGCAATTCCTTTACGTGTTCGTTACCTTGAATAATGTAGCTCTCTTAGTGGAGTTGTATACTATCCTGTAACTACTTCTTATCAATGTATACTTATTGTATATATTCTGTCTTGGCTATAATGAGATGTACTTGCATACATTTGTATGCATTCCTGTTTTGTGAACACGCATGAAATCTTGAATAAATAAATAGATAAATAAATAAAACTCCTATAGTAGGCCATGTTATACGTATTTTATTATTAACACGATCCCGCGCTTCATTCATCGCAAGGAGGAGGGTGCATAACCCAGTGAAGTACTATATTGCCCTACTTTGGCACAAGGAAACAAGTGACAAAAGTGACATTTCTTGTAAAAGAGCAAAATGTGTCTGTCATTTACACTGACGTCAATGGACTATCATGATGTCTTATCTAACATATCTCTTAGTAGGATGAGTGTCTCTGCATGAAATTTGGCCTGGAAGAAGAGCTCATTATGTGAATTATGAAAACATCAATAACTCAAATTCGGATGGTATGTCACTTGCTTCCTTTTGCCAAAGTAGCGGGCAGTGTATACAGCTGTAGTTCCGCCCCTCACATCCAGCTGGACCCCATGATAGAAGCTAGTGCATGGGCTATATCCAGCCATCGTCTTAGATGGAAATGTGAAACAAACAAAAAACAAACAAACAAACAAACAAATGTAGTTAGGCCTGTAAGGGTATTCTCATGTTGCGCTAATAGTTTTTGTATACTCGCATAAGCCTCAACAAATCATGTAGGCATACTAGTAACCCACTGCAACAATAAATTCGATTTCAAGTTTGCTTACAAAATAAACCCAACCCAAATGTCTTATGGATCTTTTAAATCACGATATAGATTAACATTTCAGTGTTATGAAGAATTTTATAGAGTCACTTATTTCAATCCGTCAAATGCTATTTAATAAATTTTAGTTATAAAAAGATAGAACCATTAAATGGTTGTAATGAAATGGTTTCTCTTGTATTTTAAGGCTGCCGTCATGCCCCGGAAGTATCGCGCCAACTACTCCCAGCAAGACGTGACTGACGCCCTACAACGCATCGCGTCGAATGCCATATCCATCCGAAAAGCCGCCAAGGAATACAACATTCCTAAGAGCACCCTTCTTGACAAGGTATGTAGATTATTTTGATGTTGATTTCTCTCTACTGTATATTGCAACTTATTTAATGAGAGTAATTCGTATCACAAAATAATCTGAAAAACATCTTCCGCGTTGTGGATTAGCCCTACATATATCCATGTGTGAAACTGAAACACTGTCTTCTTCTTCTTCTTCTTCTTTTTTTTTGATTGAAAAATTAGACTATAGAAGACTCGTTGCCTGTTGACCGTCCAATAAATTTATGCAATCAGGAATATATTACGGTTTTGTTTTGTTTTGTTTTGTTTTGTTTTGTTTTGTTTTTGTTTTTTGTTTTTTACCCGAGTATACTTTACAGGTAGACTTACACATATAATTCATATTCGTGATAGCTAAGATGTCTGACGGAAGGTGCATGCAGGTGTTCACAAAACAGATAAAATTCACAGTGGAATGATAACTTTAACCCCCGTTCGTTCGATATAAATTTGAAGAGTTTGTTCGCAAAAACCGATAAGTCCATTTTTGAAGATTTTGAAGTACGGTCTCTGTCATAAACTACAAAATAATACCTTTTAAATGATATATTGGTCACTACATATAAAGGTACATTTTTGAAGTTATGGTCAAAAGAAGCACAAATTTTCTTATTATTTTCTTTGTTTTTCTTGACCTTTAATCGCAAATATCTCCATTTGGCAAATATGGACTTATCGGTTTTTGCGAACAGACACTTCATTTTGTCAATCATATAAATGGTATATGGTGTAATTTTATCTTTATTTAAAGTGAAAACATATAGTTCTGGTAAGGGTTTGAGTACCCGTCTTTCACCATTTAATGTTTGCTTGCAATATATCGAAAGAGCGTACCAAGAAACTAATCTGATTGACGCTATTTGCCGGGATGATGAGTTGTTTCGGGGTATTTTGAGATCTGAAATGATATTTATGTATTATTTCACATGATTATATATTTGCAATGCGACATTTTGTTTATATTTTCATGACTTGTGAATAATATGTTCGATATTGTTATACTTCTCTTCTGTTATGTACAAGTGGAGAAACAAGGAAAAGTAGAAATTACGCGGTGCGTAATATATGTCCCCGCCGGAAGTAGCATTCAGTAGCAAAATGTACAATATAGGTGAAAAGATGAAGGTCAAAGGTCAAAGAGGTCAAAGGTCAAAATTCTATGTAGAAGTTTTGAAGCCCTCACCTAGTGCCATCACATAAAGCAAACGGAATCGAAATCGGGTTAGAAATGGCGAAGGAGTAGCATTTTGTAGCCAATGTACAATATAGGTAAGAAAATCAAGGTCAAAGGTCAAAGAAGTCAAAGGTCAAAATTCTGTGTAGAAGTTTTGAAGCCCTCACCTAGTGCCATCACATAAAGCAAACGGAATCGAAATCGGGTTAGAAATGGCGAGGGAGTAGCATTTGGTAGGAAAATGTACAATACAGGTCAAAAATCAAGGTCAAAGGTCAAAGAAGTCAAAGGTCAAAATTCTGTGTAGAAGTTTTGAAGCCCTCACCTAGTGCCATCACATAAAGCAAACGGAATCAAAATCGGGTTACAAATGGCGAAGGAGTAGCATTTTGTAGGCAATGTACAATATAGGTCAAAAATCAAGGTCAAAGGTCAAAGAAGTCAAAGGTCAAAATTCTGTGTAGAAGTTTTGAAGCCCTCACCTAGTGCCATCATATAAGGCAAACGGAATTAAAATCGGGTTAGAAATGGCGAAGGAGTAGCATTTTGAAGCAAAATGTACAATATAGGTCAAAGGTCAAGGTCAAAGGTCACAACTGAAATTCTGTATAGAAGTTTCAAAGCTCCCATGTAGTGCTATCACATAAAGCAAACAGAATCAAAATCGGGTTAGAAATGGCGAAGGAGTAGCATTTTGAACATTTTGATCACACACGGACGCACACACGGACACACGGACGGACGGACACACGGACGGACGGACGGACGGACACACGGACACACACACGTACGGAGCCCGTTTCATAGTCCCCTGCTCGAACTCGTTCGGCGGGGACAATAAAACTTATGCCCCAGTCACATAGACATCCCGGATCACCCCGGACCACCCCGGATCTGATCCGGGGAGAGATCCGTGTTGACGCCGGGAGGCCAACACGGCAACTTTTGGAGGTCAAAAACATCCGGCGTCATCCGGGGATTGCCGTGTTGGCAGAGCAATCCGGGGTGGTCCGTGTGGCTGCCGTGTAGCTGCCGTGTTGATCCGTGTAGATGCCGTGTTTGTCCGTGTAGACGCCGCGCTCTTCCGGCCTTATCCGTGTAGCTGCCGTGTTGATACCGTGTGTACAGTCATACCAAAATCTCGGATCTCCCCGGATATCCGCGGACCTCCCCGGATCACCGTGTAGATCCTTGAGCATCCGTGTTTATATGTGACTGGGACATTACTGAACTGAACTGAACTGAACGTAGCGCGTCTGCCTCTGACAGATCCCAAGGACCCGGGTTCGGTTCCCGAGTCTAACTGGGGAATGTTGCGTGTAATCATATACCGTCCCTCTTCCGGACGGCACCACGTTATTGAAAGTGTGTGTGTGTGTGGGGGGGGGGGGGCAGTTTGTATTTCTGGGGTACCACTTCCGGGTTTTGCTAGCTGACAAGCAAAAAAAAAAAAAAGGGGGGGGGGCGGAAGGCCCTCAGCACAACTCTCTGACAGCGTCACCTCCCACTTCCGGGATTCTTCTTCAGCTGACAAGCCACACACACACACACACACACACACACACTCAAATACTGAAGAAAAAAACCTTTCCAGAAAAACAAGTGTGTGTGTGTGTGTGTGGGGGGGGGGGGGCAGTTCCGCCGGCCCTGCCTCTAGTAATAAGCAGAACACTTTGTCCTTCGGATAGGACATAAAATGAAGGTCCCGTGAATGAAAGAGTCACAACTCATACACGTACAAACACGATCCCGCGCTTCATTCATTCATTCATTCATTCATTCATTCATTTATTCATTCATTGCAAGGAGGAGGGTGCATAACCCAGTGAAGTAGTCCCGCCTCCCATCCACCTGGACCCTATATGGGAGGCCAGCTAGTGCAGATGATATGAGCTATCCAGCCATCGTCTTCGATGGAAAAGTGAAACAAACAAAACACAAACAAACAAACTAAATAATAAGCCTGTTGAGGTCTATCCACTTGTTGCGCTAATAGTTTTTGTATACTCGCACAATCCTCAACGAATCGTGTAACCCACTGCAACAATAAAAATCAATTTCAAGTTCGCTTACAAAATAATAAACCCAACCCAAATTGTGTTTGGACCTTTAAAATCACGATGTAGATTAACATTTCAATGTTATGAAGACTTTAATAGGGTCACTTATTTCAAACTGTTGAATGCGATTTGATTTTAGTTATAAAAAATAGAACCAATAAATGGTTGTAAAATGGTTTCTCTTGTATTTTGAGGCTGCCACCACGACCCGGAAGAATCGAGCCAAATACTCCCAGCAAGATGTGGCTGACGCCCTACAACGCAACGTGTTGGATGGCAAGTCCATCCGAAAGGCCGCCATAGAATACAACATTCCTAAAACCACCCATGTTGTCAAGGTATGTAGATTATTTTGATGTTAATTTCTCTCTACTGTATATTCCAACTTATAAATTCGTATCGCAAAATAATCTGAAAAACGTCTTCCACGTTGTGGATTAGCCCTACATATACCCATGTATGAAACTGAATCACTCTTTTTTTTTTTTTTTTTTTTTTGTTGAATGAAAAATTAGACTATAGAAGACTCGTCTCTTGTTGACCGAATGAAATCACGAATATATTACGTATTCTTCTTTTTTATTTTTATTTTTTGCCTGAGTATATTTTACAGGCAGAGTTACGCATATCATTCGAATTCGTGATAGCTAAAGGTGCGATCACACATCGCCGGTTTAGATGGCGGTTCATGGCGGTTCTCAAACCGCCGTGAACCGTGTCCCAATGCATGATGGCGGAAAGCACTTAAACGCGACGTGACTACGTTCTCAACACGTTTTGAACACGGAGCAAACGCGGATTGACGCGGTAGTAACACGGATCTCCCCGGAAGGTGGAGGAGTCCATACCAAGCCCATGTAGTTGGATGCAATCAGAGCCCTTTCACTTGTCCTCAATGGCTTTCAACAAGGAGCGTTTTGCTTTGTTAGTTAAACACAATTTTAAAGAAATTATGTAGCCCCCTGTGTTTTACAGATTAATATAAGTGATGCAACAAGCAATTATCTTGAAGTTTCAACGTGCTTTTTCTCTTGATTTTTAAAATATCTGTGTTAACTGTCATTAAATGACATACGTAATTATCAAAGCAGAATCCAACAAAGTTTCCAAAGATTCCTGTTCATTTGCAGGTTTATTTATTCAGTGATGTACAAGTACTTGCTTGTTTCAACGTCTCTCTTTTTCTTTAAGTTTTCACATTATTATTTGGTATTAAGATCTTGTATTGGATTTAAGATCTTGTTGCTTGTTTATCCATGTTTTCACAAAATTGCTCCTCGTGAAATATGAGCCTATGGGAGTTCCTAAATCGTAAGGGGAATCTGTATGTGATACCCTCGATCCATTACAACAAACTACTATGACAAACAAAGTTTATGCAGCCCCAGAACTGTGGAACAGCACCCCAAGTGATAAAACATGCAAGTTCTCATCAATAAGTCCAAAATGTTTTTAAAAACTTATCTGCTAAAATAGTAACATAGTGATTGTAGATGATGATTAATGCAGCATGTTGCTGTTTCTGAAATTACCTTTTCCTGTTTATCTTTTTGTTACCCCCTCTTAAAGGTACTAGCCCACATTTGCAAACCCACGAAAATCAAAACTGCATAAAACAGGTCCAATATGACTTCAAGTACAAGTTATAACAGTAACATACCTCACCTGTCGCTCTTTGTCTATACCATTCGATAAAAGAGAGAAAATCATCGTTTTAAAATCAATTTTCAAACCGGGTCAACCCGACCCAAAATCGAATTACGAGCGCGGGCTATAGCTACGTACATTGTACATGTAACACGTACGTGGACCGGAGCTAGCGAGCGTTATAGACACGCATGCATACGGATTACGGTGCATTTTCATTTATTTTTATGAAAGTAATGGACTAATTGGAACCAAATTTTGCACAGGTGTTACTGCAATCATACCCAAACTCCATGCTAACTATGAGACCAATTGCTGCAGGTTTACAAATGTGGGCTAATACCTTTAAGCGCATAGAGGCCTTGCCAAAGGTATTATGCGCTTTATAAGAACGGCAACGATGATAATATAATAATAATATCTTTAACAATAGTCAATAAAAAGACATATGTACATTATACACTATCAAAGAAGCATATACATACAGTATGTGTGCATAGTTTCCTCTTTACTTACAGGTTCACGTAACACAATAATGGTGATTTTTTTTTTTCAAGTTTCAACATTGCTTTTCCCTCTACTCTCTTAAGTTTCAACGTATCTGTATCAACATAACATATTTACACAAGTCTTCTGTGTATAACTTATCAGGTTCACGTTGCTGGCCATCTTGAAAGCTGCTAAGTTTTATTTAAAATTATGAACTTACCTTTTAATGTAAATGATGGTTTTAATGTAAATGATGTAATGCAACATACCTAACAACTTTTTGAACATTAAACTTTATTTATTACTGTATTGTATGTGTTAAAGAGGTAAGGAAGCTATAGCATTCAGTATATTTACCCGATCTTGGATTATGGGTTCATCTTTGCTTTTTTTTTCTCCATTTTTTATTTCTCCGCCACGAAGTGTCGCCGGAGCCATTATTCTCTTTTAAGTTCATTGTTTCTCTTTGCTTGAAAATTATGGCGGTGTTAACACGGTATCATTAAGGATCTTGCAGTGCAAACACGGAGGATGCCGTTCTTTACACGATGAACGGCGATGTGAACACGGTCCATTTCAAACCGCCAAGACCGCCACGAAAAATTAAACTTGTTTAATTTTTCTGGCGGTTCCCCGCGGTTCCCCGCGGTTCCCGGGGTTCATGGCGGATGAGTGACGGATGACCACGGTTTGTGTACGGTGTAAACACGGTCTTTGGCGGAGCACGGCGATTTGCTGAACCGCCATGAACCGCCATCAAAACCGGCGATGTGTGATTGCACCTTAAGATGTCTGTAGGAGGGTGCATGCAGGTGTTTACAAAACAGGTAAAATCGGACCTTTAAAATCGCGATATAGATTAACGTTTCAATGTTATGAAGACTTTAATAGAGTCACTTATTTCAGAATGCAGTTTGATTTTAGTGATGACAAATAGAAATGGTTGTAAAATGTTTTTTTCTTGTATTTTAAGACTGCCATCACGCCCCGGCCCCGGAAGTATCGCGCCAACTACTCCCAGCAAGACGTAGCTGACGCCCTACAACTCATCGCGGTGGATGGCATGTCCATCCGACAAGCCGCCATGAAATACAACATTCCTAAAACCACCCTTATTGACAAGGTATGTAGATTATTTTGACGTTAATTTCTCTCTACTGTACATTGCAACTTATTTTGATGAGAGTTATTTGTATCGCAAAATAATCTGAAAAATATCTCCCACGTTGTGTATAATTGATATAAAATGTAAATATCTTTATTTAATTTCATATAGATTTCAGGTAAAGTACCCGTAGATGCAAGAATAGGGAAACTACCATACCTGACTGTTGCCGAGGAGAACAAAATCTCGGAGTGGATCAGACAAATGGCAAAAATCGGTTATGGTCAGACGAAGGAGGAGCTGAAACAGGTGGAGTACAATTATTTGATCTTCTTTTTATAAACTTTCACTGGAAATATAATGTACGTATACAACATCAATATTCTCGCTCGCTCTCTCCCTCACACACACACACACACACACACATTCACAAACACACACTAGGAAGGTTCACCTACCAGTACACACAGAGACACACCCTCATGCAGTTTCATAAATAGTACAGTGCATTCCCGTTACAACGAACACGGTTATAACGAAATTTCGTTATAACGAAGTAAATCTTCTGGTCCCAAAATTATCACCATCAAAGTCTATGGTACAAAGTTCGCTTATAACGAACACGGTTATAGCGAAATTTCCGTTATAACGAAGTCTTTTCCGAGCGCCACAGACAAAGAGAAACAAAAGAAATGCGCTCCGTTATAACGAAATGTGAATTGCTTTCGAAAATACGTAGCGGAACAAGCATTTACAGCGTCTCTGCATGTGTGAACGCTTCACACCACTGTGTGTTCGCTCCGTGTGTCATGCACAGTTTCTGAGGGGAACTTGCGTTTATTTTTGTAGTGCAGTTATCGGCATACTCGTGAAATAGGCCCCACCACTGCGTGTCCGTACTTATACTACGGCGGCTCGCCTATTTATACTCGTGAATTCAGCCCCACTGTGTGGCGTTCATCGTAGGTAAGCACCGCGGTGGGGCTTCCTTCCACAGTATAATACTCGTGAATGCGGCCCCACCAAACGGCGTTTACGCGAAATTGATACAGCGGTGGGGTCGATTTCCACAGCATAGCATCTTTCGTCCTCCCTTTCTTCTCGGAAGGAATCCCTAATGTCCCTCGACTAATTTAACGGCAAATTTAACCATAAATACAACCCTACCTAACCCTAAACCCTAACCCTATAACCCTAGGACCTACCCTTGCTTGCTAACGCATGGGTGCACGTGCACTGCGGTGGGGCCTATTTCACGATTTTGCCCAGTTATCCTATCACATTTCACATAGCTTTCTAGTGTATGATGAGTATTCAGCAAACAGAATATGATATATATATATATACGTGGTTTCCTTGTTTTCGTTATATATTGTACATTTGTATTTGTTCGGTTATAACGAAATTTCGTTATAACGAAAGAAAACTGCCGGTCCCGAGCATTTCGTTATAATGGGAGTGCACTGTACGTGTAAATGACTATTTGATTTATCAAGAATAAATTACAAATTGTGCATTACAGGTCGTCAAGACGATACTGGACCATGATCACAGAGAAACACCCTTCAAGGACAATCTGCCCGGATACAAGTGGATGCGACTATTTATGGCCAGGCATCCCGAGCTGTCCAAGGAAATTCCTCAGCCACTCGGAAAAGAGCGTACCGTCCTGACAAAAAAGAAGGTCGACTCGTGGTTTACCGAGTTTGAAAACCACATGCAAGAAGCCAAAGCCCTGTCCATCCTGAAGCAGCCTTCGCGAATATTTACCTGCGAGGAATCAGACTTCCCTTTGTGTGGCAAAACGCAAAGAGTCCTATATCAAGAAGGATCCAAGTCGGTTAGCCAACTGTCCAGAAAGGACCGGTCACATATCACCCTGCTTTGCACCATCTCAGCTGATGGGAAGTTCCTACCACCTACTTTGGTTTTTCCCGGGCAGCGTTTCCGTCAAAATCCACTTGAAGGGGGACCGGAGCAAACATTTCTGGGCAGATCCAAGAATGGTCGGATGGATGGTGAAATCTTCTATGACTTCATCGAAAATAGCTTCGTCCCATTCTTGGTCCTACATAATGTGCCCAGGCCGGTTCTCCTCTTGGTGGATGGTCACAGGGGCCATCTAACCCTGGAGGTTGCGGATTTGTGCCATAAGCACAAGATTATCCTGTACTGCCTGCCAGCGAACGCAAGTCACATTCTGCAACCCTGTGACCTGACCGTCTTTGGCCCTTTGAAGCTTGCCTGGGAGAAAGCTGAACGTGACTACATGCTCGCTCATCTTGGGGAGGTCGTACAGAAGTTCACCTTCGCGGAGGTGTTTAGGCCTGCATGGGAAGAAGTGTCCTCAAACCCGCAACTACCCATGAGTGGCTTTGAGGAAGCGGGGATATTCCCTTTCACAAAGGTTTACAACGCGGACAAACTTGGACCAATTGCTGCGTTCGGAAACTCCACAGATCCCGCCATTGAGGCCTCATCTTCAGCCATCGAGGTCCCCTCACCTTCTGCCATTGAGGTCCCCTCAACTTCCGCCATCGAGGCTCCCTCACATTCTACCATCGAGTCCCCCTCGTCTTCCTCAATCGATACCTCCTCCGAAGCATCTCCAGCAAGACGGAACAGAGAAGCTGCTCACAAGACCAGTCCGCCGAGAGGGCGCCTGATGATGCGGGATGGCCCACCTCACGAAGACTATGTCAGCCCAGCTCTTGAACAACAGCTTGTCATACCAAGTGTGAAACAAAAACTCTCCACGAGGAAGAGGAAGATGAATGCAGAACAGCTACCCGAATGCAGCAATAGTGACGCAGTCATCCAAATAAAGCGGAAGAAGTTTGGCAAGGAAGATAAGGAAAAGAAGAAACGGAAAAAGAAGAAAAAGTCCTCCGTGTACTACCTTGTGGAAGTGAAAGGAGACAAAGTCATTGCAAGTAAAAAGCTTAAGGGGTCGAATCGTAAGCAGCTTTCTCATTTCATGCAGGATGTACGATCATTATCGTTATTGGTTTTTGCTAAATAACGCTCAGCTGTGATGAGGATCATAACAGAGCCAGTTATGTACAATGTATATGACAGCTCGAAGGCTATGGAACTATCTGCCAGAAGGTCTTGTCAAATGTACCTCTGCCAACAGTTGCAGGCAAGATTAGGTAGAGAAACTCCAGCTCTGATAGAAGGGGAACGCTGTTTTCTTTTTGCTTTGTTTTGTTTGCTTGTTTGTTTGTTTGTTTTATTTGTGTGCTGCTGCACTTAATTTATCCCGCATTTATTTCACACGGTACCACATACACCACACCAGACCTGCCAGACAGTCCAAAAATACATACATTGTACATTGTGGACTGTAGGACCTACTTATTCTGAAGGAAAAGAGAAGAAGAAGAGTGCGCTTCATTGTCAGGCTCAGGGATCAATAGTCTCATAGACAATATCCGGACGATATGCATCTCAACTCCGTGGTAAACCAGAACAAAATTAGAGTTCATTTTAGTATCAATGTGGTGCTAATTATAAAACACGGTGATTGTTACACGCCACAATTTGTCGAGGTGATGTCATGTATGCAAGTTTTTCTTCCTTTCTTTAATCGCATCTGTATCTATATGAAATACTTAATAGATACTTTAAAGCCAGAAATACCACTTGTTGCACTGAATTTCCGCGAATTGCCACTGGCATTTAATATAGTGTGTCCCCGACTATAGTTTAGACAAGAACTTTTCGCGTGCATTTAAATTTCGCGAATCTTGGCTAATTCGCGAAACAACTTTGTCTGGTTTCTGAAGTCAGCAATGATGACGATATTAATTCTTCTCCTACTGCATTTTTTATTTATTACATTAGTCTGCATAAAATCCAACTAAGCATTGCTGTAGTGTGTAAATTAATCCCAAAACTGAATCCATATTGTTGTCATACGGATTTAGGTCTAGATTAGGTTTTACTTTTACGGTTTCATTATACTTTATTAATAACAATATAAATGGCCGTGGGTTTTTCACTCCAGCAGCGTGCATCCAAGGCAACATTACTCTCTCTCCGTTCTTGTCTGCACACTCTGTCGCAATCAATACTCGACTAGATTATATACAGTATGTCCCCCCAAAACTGGACTGTCTGTTATTAGATTTTCGCATTGATATCACCCAATATGATTAAACTGTCTAAATGCTTCTTCAAGGCCTTAAAATAAAACATCTTAGCTCTATTTTGCCGAAAACCCCATTCAATTTGGTTAAGCGGTCACAGAGAAAAGTGGATTGTTTAAAGCATGTAATGAGTTTGATTCTTCCAAGTTTAGCACTTCGATGCTCTTGTGTGTGAATACAATAGACAAAACTTGGAGGGAAGAGATTTCTGACATCCTCTACAAAATTCCTCATTTCTCTTTGACCACTGAAGCAAATCGAACGGGGTTTTCTCTATTAAGATGTGGGCAATGAGTTATTATTATTATTATTATTTTTTTTTTTTGTGGGGGGGGGGGGGGGGGGACATACAGTACATTCATGACATTCAGGTCTCTTGTAGCTATTTTATAGTACACGACAAATTGTTGACAACGAAAATACTTACGTATTTGACGAGACCAGTGCGATCCCTGCCCAGAAATGCTCGACTAGATTATATACATTCATGACATTCAGGTCTCTTATAGCTAGATTTTCTATACATTGTTGAATTGTTAAATTGTTGAAAACGAAAATACTCACGTACTTCGCGAGGCTAGTGCGATCCCTGCCCAGAAACGGATATTCCTACCTACAAAGAAAGGAGGAAATGTTGCCGCGCGCTGTATAAATTTGCTGCATAGCAGGCAACTGGCTTCGCGCATGATAAACAGGCGTTGGTTGAAGTGAATTCTTTTAGCCTGTTGCGCTGGTATCCCGCCCCGCCGCGCCCGAGGCCTAAAGTTTAGCGCGTAGGTGTTGCTAGGTAACGTTGCCTAGTCCTCCTCGGAAAGCGCAGTCTTCTGCGCATCACGCAGTCTGTAGTGATGCCAGGGTGCGTGCTTCTTATTATGACGTCACAAAAGTTTGCTAAAGCTGTCATTGATAAGTGATGCCAGGGTGCGTACTTCTTAGTATGACGTCACAAAAGTTTGCTAATGCTTTCATTGATAGGTTCCTATAGTACGAATAATGTAAGGATCATTTGAAAAAAAATGTGGGACAGCTACAGTAATCGTATTGATTATGGTAAGCTTGGTATGTTTAGCCTGTCTTAGACTTTATTTTGATAATTTTCCACTGTATATTGGTTAACGTGCAAAATACAGGTGATAAGTTTCATATTATCTTTGAATGTCCTGCTTTTACTCAATAACGGAAGAGTTTTATTACAATAGTTCTTACTTCTCCTCTCGATGCTCAACACGTCGTCGCTTAAAACAGCTTACTCTTTAAGGGGTGTCTCACTGAGCTGCGAATGTTTGCGAGAGTAGCGAATTCTAGGGAATTTAGGGGTTCGTTAACAGTGGGTTGTAATCAAATTCGCAAGCAGTTTTCATTGTCATAAACGGATTTTCTTGTCGCAAGGAAATGATGAACACGTTCATTTTTTTTTGCGACCCCCCCCCCCCCCCCAAAAAAAAAAAGCGACAATGAAATCTGTCTGTTACTGTTAATGAACCCTGGCGAAACCTAAAATTCCCTAGAGTTCGCTACGTTCCCAAACATTCGACACTCAGTGAGATACCCCTTTCGCGAGCGTACGCTTACTGCTGCCTGCTCACATCTAATATCATGCGACGTATCTTTCTAGTTTTGATAGACCCTACAATGATGATGGTTAATGCGTTGACGAGTTGAAAAAGTCGGTTGACAAATGTGTGTGTCTGACCCTGTATGTGATCGTGTGCCTTTTAGGAACTGTGCTGTTGTATAAGTGTTTATTTTCTCTATTTTATTTACAGTTGTCTAATGTACAGATGTATATAGACAGTATTGTATAACCACTGTTAACTGCTAATACTGTACTGTATTTGCCAAATAACTGTGGAGACTTACGCACCTTGTTTGTTAATTCTTTCATGCCCCCAGGTCGGGCCGTTCGATGATAAAATTCATAGCAGTTGTTAATTTGCAATATTCAACGTTCGTGTAAACCACTTTATGCGTGAGTGTTTGATGACGTCGAACATGATGATCCTCGTCATGACTTCGTAAAATTTTGCAAAATTTGATGTATGCACGGTCTCATGGCAAATACTGTAATTCAACGGAAAGTTAATTTCAAGCAAACACAAGGTAATACAGTGCACTCGCGTTATAGCGAAAACGGTTGTACATTATTAACTGTTACAACGAAGTCGAAATTCAGGTCCCAAGATTATCCGCTCTTTATTGTTTATTGTTTCATTGTTCGGATATGACGAACTTCCGATATGAAAGAAGACTGCCGGTCTCGACGACTGCGTTATAATGGGAGTCGACTGCATGGATTGTATGTTGATTTCTGGTAAAGCTTTGTGCGTTTGGAACAAGTAAATATTAAATTCATGAATTTCTTCCGTCGAGATGTTTTCATTGCAACTGATTGACAAAATTGCCCTACATCGACGTAAATAAGCACTGAATTGGTCAGTGTTTTTTAGTAGTAGCCATGATAAAAAAAAAATAAAAAAAAAATCATGGGCGTACATACTCGAGCAGGATTCGAACCTACGACCTCCTGATCACCGGACAGGCGTCATCTCCACTAGACCACCGAGCTTTCGCCCGACAGCAAGTGTTGGTTCTAATCCTTATGGCATGCAGCGGGTACTGCTTTGTTATTCAAATTCATGAATTTCTTCCGTCGAGATGTTTTCATTGCAACTGATTAACAAATTGCCCTACATCGACGTAAATAAGCATTGAATTGATCAGTGTTTTTTAGTAGTAGCCATGATAAAAAAAAACAAAAAAACGTCGATGTAGGGCAATTTGTCAATCAGTTGCAAAGTAAATATTAATCGCTATCAAAGGGGACCAGATTTCGAAAGCTCAAATCCCTTTTGACTCCATTTTATTCCATTAGCTCACCACTGTTGGATAAACAATTTTCAGCGGCAAGAAACCTCTTATGAAATATGAAAGAGTGTACAATTCTTAGAGGAAATCAAAGTTTATTTGATGAAAATTGGTTTTGATCGTGTTGATATGGCTAAACTATCCAAAACTAAGCAACTTATAATATAAGGTGGGACCCCAACCTTTTAATAAGTTTGCTTTACCTTTATTATGCCTCCGCCACGAAGTGGTGCCGGAGGCATTATGTTTTCGGGTTGTTTTTTTAATATATCGCAGTCATTTCAAAACCATTTTTCATCAATAAACTTTGAATTCCTCGTAAAATTGTATGCTCTTTAACATTTCATGAGCGGTTTTGTAATTACAGTACCTTGCAAAAAAGTTAAATACCCATCTCAACCAAAACTATACCATTCCTTCGATATTTTGATAGGAATGCCCCTTGCTGGAAATGTGAAGGAAGGAGAAAAGTCACCGATGTGTGTTACACCAACTTACCAAGCTATATTGGCGTGCCATTTCAAAACCTAGCATTCCATAACGTACGATAATAAACAACTGGTGTATATAATTAAATTTGTTACAGTCCAATCGGTAAGGAATATAGTTTAATCTTTCACGACACCATCCAACATACTTGTGTCTGTTCTTCTGTGGAAATTAAACGATTACCTCATTAATTACACAGTATACGTCTTGTGAATTTATGCACGTTTCAATTGATAGAATTAAGGCCTGTGATTCGTAATTTAGCTCATCTCCACAAAGTTTGTGCAAATGAAGGGAAATCGTTTCACAATCCACGATAACTATAGACGTAACTAATCCACGATGACGATAACCATTGTCAATCCACAATTTCTCCTTCTTAGACAACAAGACACGTCTCTGGATTTCTGCAATTTATGGGACCGATCAGAAGATGTCACTGCTGGTGCCACTTTAGGCATTTGTTAATCATAATTTCAGCTGTAATTTTCTACACTTGTTGAATTCAAAATGTCTTTTGTTTTCATCAAATTCTTTGATCTCTGCCCTGATTAAGATTCATTGAATTGTCGTTTTCTTTAAACCAATACATGTATATCAAACTCGCAAGAATATGCCTTGCGATCTACTTATGCATCAATTCCTCAAAACTTTGTCATTAAGGTGTTCAAGCAATAAACTTTGATTTTTTTTTTTTTTTTTTTTTTGGGGGGGGGGGTCAATCTCAGTGTTCATCGGATATATATAGTCGTCTATATTATGACAACTTTGTCGATATATATATATATTTTGTAGCAGTTTGTGAATTCCCCATCTGTCATCTTATCCCTTTCCGTACACTGTATTTACACTTTTCCCACATGTCTCCATCTTGAAATGGATCAAAGGAAGCACTTTTGTCTGCTGACATAAACTGGCATATCTTTCGACTTAAATATTGGAAGAAATGAGTAAGATGGCGTTATTTATTTCTGTTTTGTAAATATTGAAAACATACGTCCATTTCTATTATGCATGTCCTTTTTTTTTCTCTCTCTCTCTCTATTCTGGTCTATTTCTGTTACTCTCTCTTTACCAACACGCGTAAACATAAATACATGTACGTAAACGTAAAAACCATAAACGCAGACACATACATGCATGTAACGTGTCTGCGTTTATGGTTTTTACGTTTTTTCACACAATAAAGTATACAAAAAATAAATTTTTTCACACAATAAAGTATACAAAAAAATACGTTTTTTCACACAATAAAGTATACACAAAAAAAAAAAAAAAAACCACCACTATAGGGCCTACATACACTCTGAGAAAAATGGGTTCAACTTTGCACCTTCAAGAATAGAAAGATGCAAAGTTTGCACCTGTAAAGGTGCTCTGGTCTGAAAGGTGCTAAGTTGCACCCATAAAAGGTCCAAAGTCAAGTCTATTTTTCTTAGACTGTATGTGCATATATACAAACCAGCTGTTAAAGGTTAAATAGTGTTCCTACTTTGTCAAATATAATGTTATCAGCCAGAAGGATGTTCATGTGTAAAGCCAAAGACTTATAGACTTCCACCAACATCAGTGCATTTTGTTTCCAAGTACCTTAGACTGCACGGCCGTGAGGTTAATTTTACTGCAAACTAACATTCAAGACTCCTTCGACACACAGTGACAATCTCGCCCTATCAACTCACTACAAAAAAAAACAAACAAACAAACAAACAAACAAAAAACAAAAAACAAAACCAAAAAAAAAAAAAACAAACCCCCCAGAAAAAAAAAAAAAAAAAAAAAAAAAGCAAAAACAAAACAAAAAAAAATCAACCAACCAAACAAATAAACAAACAAGAGACCCGCGGGTCTAGCGCTCACCTGAGTATGGCAAGTTCACCTTTCACGCAGTCACTAATCTAAATTACACACAGCTCTACCAAAATTTGACCAGGCATTCTCAAGTAGGAGATGAACGTGTACAATTAGGGCCCAAATTCGGACCCCCCCCCCCTTTCATAGTACCAATTTTAGCTCCATCACTTCTGGTTCTAGAGAAGAATACTTTTTTAAGATTCCTTGATTTGGAGGGATGGGGGGGGGGGGGACAAGGAGCATGGTGCCCATTTTAACAAATTGAGATTCTAACCCCCTAGGGATGCTACATGCCAAGTTTGGTGAACATCCATCATGAGGTTTTCAAGAAGATGAAAATGTACAATTTATAGGCCCCAATTTGCCCGCGAGGGGGGCACCCCTGGATCTGTTATCAAACAAACTTGAAACTACAGTCATTAATTTACTAACTCAAAGTATTAACTTAGCTGTATCACTTCTGATTCTAGAGAAGATTTTTGAAGATTCCCTAATTTTGGGAGGTTTGGGTCCCTTGGGGCCTCCAGGTGGGACACGGTGCCCATTTGAACAAATTGAGATCCTACACCCCTAGGGATGCTACCTGCCAAGTTTGGTGAAAATGGGTCATGGGGTTCTCAAGAAGAAGATGAAAATGTACAATTTAGGCCCCATTAGGACCCCTCCCCTGGGTCCCATGGGGGGCACCCCTGATTCTGCCATGAACAAACTTGAAACTACAGTCATGAATGTACTAACTCATAGTCTTAACTTAGCTCTATCACTTCTGGTTCTAGAGGAGAAGATTTTTAAAGATACCTTAATTTGGGGGGGTTTGGGGGTTTGTGCTCACTAGGCCCCCCTGGGTGGGGCATGGTGCCCATTTTAACACCCCTAGGGATGCTACCTGCCAAGTTTGGTGAAAATCCATCATGAGGTTTTCAAGAAGATGATGAAAATGTACAATTTAGGCCCCATTTGGACCTCCCCGCCCCAAGGGGGGCACCCCTGGATCTGCCATGAACAAACTTTTAACTACAGCCATTAATGTACTAACTCATAGTATTAACTTAGCTCTATCACTTCTGGTTCTAGAAGAAGATTTTTAAAGATTCCTTAAGGGGGGCCTGGCTGGGGCCTGGTTCCCATTTTATCAAATTGAGATCCTAAGCCCCTAGGGATGCTTCCTGCCATGTTTGGTGACTATCGGTATTGGGGTTTTCAAGAAGAAGATGAAAATGTAAAAAATTTACGGACGACGCACGACGGTTGATGGACGGCGGACAAAGAGCGATCGCAATAGCTCACTTGAGCCTTCGGCTCAGGTGAGCTTAAAAACCACACACACACACACAAAACAAAACAAAACAAAAAACCAACCATATAAACGAACGGCTCAAACGAGGCAAAGCTTTGGGTTTGATGTAAAATAATGGTTACATTTAATACAAGTACCTGTTGCCTTTTTTTTTTTTAGAACAACAGATAGAGTGGTGAATATGACGTGGTGACAGTGTTTGCCTATCATTCTACATTGGTATAATTACTCCACTACTGCTACATGTGTGGGTAGGTTCCATTAAATCAGATAAGATATACCACGAATCAACATTGGGATATCACTTGATACAATCATTGACAGAAAAAAAAAAAATCATTATCATTCATGAAAGTTAGACATAGCCCACATTAATGTTATCTCGTACAAGTGCTCATCTTTTCTGTATTATATATCACTCGTGATATAAATGCACAATTTTAATGCATCTCTGTAAAAACAGTCCTTGGGCCACCTCTGACATTTAATTGTTACTGCCGTCAGTTTTGACGGAGGAAATATGGTCTGCCAACTTCGATTTTTTGTTTAAATTCACAAGCATGGAACTCTACTTGTTCCAATCCATACCTTTAATTTGTGGCTTCTTCATGCAGTGTATGTGTTTGACAAATTCTATCTTTGATAAAAGTGCAGCTTACCATACAAAATTCAATTTAGCCATGTCGCGCCCTAGGATCAATTTCATATCTGTAGGTCAAGTTTCGTAACTGATATACAAAGCTTTGTCATTTTGTCTCAATTGATTCCTCTACATCACGTGTCCCCTAACTTAATGCCACACATGTAAACACATCCAACAAATATTTGCACGATAAAACCAGTGAAGTCACACGTTCTGCCTTTACATCGTAGAAACCACAAAAGAAAAAAAAAACAATTTTAAAAAAGAAGAAATACATCAAGTCATTGTTTCATATACAGAAGTACAGCTGGCATTCAGTCCAATTACACAAATCTCTTGTAAGTAATAAAAAAAAAAAATGCTTCAAAAATGCAAACATAAATAACGCACCCATCCGTGCACCATGAGTTTCAATATGATACACATTGTGTTGAACTTTACACAAAATTGCCATAAGGTTTTCTGCCACAAATCACACCTCCCCCTGTTCTGCACAGTTTTCAGTCTGAATTCGACAAATTTCACACTGTCCCACAAATCTCATCATCCACTTCTGTTCTTCCATGAAAAATAATAACATTATGCTGACCAGGCAAAGCTCAAAGTACATAGAAACGAATTCTGAAATTACCCAGTTTTCATCGATACACTTACACTGAATTTTTTGCAACAACGGATTCTGTCAAAAGATCTGAACATTCTCATATTTCATAATAGACTGCCATAATAATGAGAAACAGTAATATTTCTCCCCTGTGGGAGTGATGTCTTAACTGGCTTTGTGCAAACATCACATCTGTTACTCCATATCAGATGTACTTGTTTTTGAAGGCAAAGAGGTTAATGTGGGTATATACCAATTTAATATGATTACATTCCCTTTTGAGCATGGATGAATACCAAGAGATACATCACCCAGAAAGAGAGAGATGGAGAGATAAAGTTAAGATATGGCAAATCCCCCTCTTGATACGAACATCCTCAAATCTTACTAACGGTGTATGTAAACATGTTACCCATAGTCAGAACTTCAAGGGTCAATTGGTAGCCATGGTACAGACTATACATGCTCTATTTTCTCGTGAGCACCATGGTGTATATTACCTACAGTGCATTCAAATATGACAAGGAGGAACATATAATATTCTCCTATCTCTTTCTGATCTCAATGATATCATGGCATATTGATGACTGATTGATAAGCAGCAGACGGCTGCCTCAATTTGTGAACCAATATCCGTGATGTACAACACCACATAGAACCTCAATGAAAGCAGAGCCTCGTAATTCATCATGAGCCAAAGCTAGGATCATCGACTCTGGAGTAAAAGCAGTATTGGCATTTATCACTTTTCAGGGGTGATTATTAGCTTCAGTGAGCACATTACTGTTTTCATTATCATAATTCTTTTACCTTCATTGTTTCATACCTCAGGTTATCATTACTGTAAGTCTCAATAATTATGATGAATATCATTGTGATATCAATAATACTTGTAACAGGTAAAGGAAAGTGAGTTTGCAAGCAGCAGCTATACATAAGAAAATGGTGGAATGAACGGTGTTACAGTTTAGGGTGAGAGAGCGAAAAGATCTAATAAAAAAAGAATAGATCTTTCTGGCTATGTTTGTGAAAGCACATACAAACATAAATTCACTGGATGTAAGAAGAAAGAAAGAAAGAAAGAAAGAAAGAAAAGAGTTTGCAGCCCTAAGGAAATGAAGAAAATTTCCAATTGACTTAGAATTGCAATTTGATTTCCTACTTTACACAGGGGGCACCTATCACATATTAATAACAAGGTAATATTTTGCAGTCTGAAAACGTTCACGCTATGTGATAGCAGCGCACAATATTTTGTTCATTACATATTTACTCACAATGATAATTCATGCTATTAGTAGTGATGTGTAAGCAGTCAACAAAGTGAAAAAAACATGTGAAAATCATCTTACCCAAGTGCAAAACCCCCAAATAATAATAGATAAGAAATATATCACATGAAAATTGTCACTTTTATTGTAACCCCGTGTCAAACTCTTTGATCGTAGATCTCTCTTTTTTTTCTCTTCAAAATCTTAAATACAGACAATATGTCCTCTGCTCATAGAGCTGATTACATCGTATCACAGCTCTTTTCACTTAGCCCCCTACTTTTTAGTTTGTTTTCTGCAGCATAATCAAATGCATAAATCATTATCAAATGCATATATCAACATCAATGAATGGCAAGCTCCTTACTGTGACACCAGACCGCCTACGTAATTCTTCAAAGTTTTATCAGAAGTGTTCATTCAATTAGCTGTCTCCTGACATGTTCTTTCTTTGAGGCTGATAAAATAATATATACTGCGCTTTTTTAGTGATGCATTACAGTGAACAAAATTTTCCTTGACAGTTTTGGCTTTTGACATTTACCTTCAAAGAAAGAAAGGAAACTATGTCCCAGTCCAGAGTCTCTTTGAGAAAGAGAAAAAAATGTTGAGAATGAGGGGCTTCCAATCACAGCTAGCATTTAATGGAAGACAAAAAGCAAAAAAGAAAAGCAGTCACATTAACTGCGAATGCTCAGATGACAAACTGCAGTACTACTTCACCAGTAAACCCTTAGAATAGTAATGACTACACCCATAATGCTAGTGTACCACTGTTAACATAATCAACATAAAAACAGAAATAGGGAGTATTAAATTCCCAACATTATCACTTCCTGTCTATGACATTGCCACATGGAATAGCTATAAATTCAGTATCTACAATATTGTGCTCAATTTCTATATGAATCAAATTACATGGGCTATATATATGTGTAGATGCTTATTATACAGAGTGCTATGGACTTCTCATAAAATCAAGAAATTATGACATAGCAAATTGAATATGGAATGGTTTATCTATCAAGAAAGAAATTGTGGACTCAATATCCCACAGACAGGACACTTTATATATGACAATATCATATTCTCCACAGATAATATCAATCCATAGCCCATACAGTTATCCAATATCCCATCAGAAAAAAAAATAACTGATGAGAATTTCACAAATCCTTGCACATGGCCATATTCTTCAATTTATGAAATGAAGTGCAAAAGAAACAAAAATAACTGAGGGGGATGACTGTTTCATCAATCCAAATCCATGGCAAAAATTAATCTTGGAAGCAGTAGCAGCAGAATTGGACCTGCTGAATTCCTCTTCCACCTAAACTTTCACTCTTATGTTTACTGTACTCTCACTCGATGCATACATCTCAGATTTCTCTTTCACGCCATGAAGCCTAGAAGGAAAATGTCACGATGGGGGGAAAAAATTGGCAAGATTGTTCCACAGGGGCTTGAAATGCACTCCTTGCCTGGCGTGGCTTGACATCCTGAATATCCGCTTCTCGGAAGTCTTTGACAGAATTTAGCCCAGATCTGGCTAAGTCGCTCATTAGCAAAAACAGATTTGCTCTAGTCTACAAAAGTTCAGGTATCTCTCATTTCATAAACAATTTCATAAATATAATACGACCACTTCACAATGATGTCATAAGATGCATTTGTTTAAAATGAAAGACAATCATAATTTTTGAATAAGAGCTAATTGATTTCATAATTGCATGTACTTCAAAAGTCTATATGGATTTAGAGAAACCCATTCTTACTTGGCTCCAAGAAGATGGCTTTCATGAAAAGGAGAAGAGGACATGCATTTTGGGTTAAAGTAATGTAAGCTGATAAACTACAAGTGCATTTTAGTAATTACTCAACTCCACAAATTAACTTCATCTTCCCTGTCAAGTAACTTTCTCTACCACCCAAATCCATTTCTGGCTATGTGTCTACACAAGTTGGGACTCCTCACCAAAGCGTATCGTTAATGGGGTGAAAAATACTTGTATCTCAAATTTTGGTGAATATCACTGTTATGGATTAATCTTCAGATAATCAGTCAAGTGACGTCCTCTCAAACTCCAAGTTGTCTCAACCCCAAGAATGAATCCTCCACGGCATGTGAAAGGAAGGTGAGCCCATTGGTTGTAGTGCTTTGGCTGCCATGTCTTTTCGCTCTCCTGAACATTTGACATATTTGAGATACAAAGTTCTGTTGCCACAACAGTGATACGTTAAACTTGCCCCAGAAAATTTAGTATCCTCAACTCTCTTCTTTTCAATTTCCTGCATGAGGAAGCACATCTTGGTCACTGCTTGATATGAAAATAACCTTGCACGCCTCAACCTGATGTTTCATGACTGTGCATACATGTATGAATTTTAGGTTAGTTTAGTTTGTGTACAATACGTCACATCACTGTCATAGATTCTCCGCCATAAAAAACTTTGTTCTTTCCAGTTTGGCCCCAGGAGCTGGAATACAGCACCTCTTCCTGATGTTGGATTGAAATCTCTTTGTCCTACAATATGTCAATAATCACTCATTCCAATCTCCTCTGCCATGACATTGGTGTGCATGTTTACACTACAGTTTTTGCTGATTTACATGAGTACATCCCTTGGTTATGATTTCATTTGCATGTATGTATGTATGTATGTATGTAAGTATGTATGTATGTATGTATGTATGTAATGTATGTACATGTATGTTTGTTTGTTTGTGTTCTTTTGTTACCAGACTTCATTGGTCAGCACGTTCACGTTCCTTTTTACATGTCTGCATTATAACTTAGCACTTCAAATTTCCTCACATGAACAGACTCTTGAGTCCTGCAAATCTCATGACTCGACCCACACCATCAGCACGGCTGCCAACATACAGACAGTGTGAGGGAAAACTCCATAGGGCAATCAGGAAGATAGTCCGACACATGTTACACAATATGCGTCATGCATCTAACTAGGCAACAGGCAAGCTTGGTTTCTCTTATCACGACATAAAGATACATTCAGTTCTTCAAGGAGACTTCGGCACACTGAAGGAGACTTTGGCAACTCCCCTTCAGTGAATTCAGTGAGAAGGAGGAAGTTTCAAAAGGGAGTCTTTATAAACAGATGCATTTCCCAAGAAGAAAAAATAATTGCATCGGAGCAGGGTAGGCATTGCACGGACATCAGCAGAAACAGTGGCGCTGTCTTGCTGCTATGTGTTGCAATTTAGTGGTCATCTACGGCTCTGGACGATTAAGGCTGACCATTTGTGGTGGTCTCCCATAGAGAAACTGCTGACCACAACCCTCTTCATTTTCCTGTGTGTTCTACATCTCACACACAGACAGACAGACCACAGTCTGTCTCTCTTTCATGAGAAACGTTGATATCCTAATATGTGTTACAAACAAGAAATAGGACATTTTGATATAAAGCTACCCGGATATGATCATTTCACCATCACAGATTTTGATGTCCAATTGAAGAAAACATATGAGTTTTCCTCAGTATCTCTGACCTACGCCAGCTGGAGCTCTTCATAATGGGTTAAACCTATAAAAGAAGTTATGCGACACAATAGTATTATTTCATGTCTACGTCTCTGCATAGATACATAAAAAGAAAAAAAAAATACTGGCATACAAAGAGTGCTTTTTTTGAATGTCACACGAAGTAGAAGCTTGTTCTTAATCTTTAAAAGTCTACAACAGTCACAACTTTTTCGAACATGCAAACATTCAAATAGATTGGACTTTACAATTCCTAGTTACACGAACTTTGCCTGGCATTGGTGGTGTTAGTCAAGTGGTTGAAGGCGAGATACAAAACTACTCAAACATTAGTGCCATCCTACCAAAAAAGACAGGAATAAGCATCCATAAATACAAGTACCAGTTTTTAAACAATGTCCCAAATATCAGAAACATGTCATGGCCGAGAATATATGTGCTCTCATATCTGATTTATCTCTGTTGTCTCTTTCAAACATCAGACCATGAGACAACTTCCTTCATCATGCACAAAACAGGCAAGCAGCCAGCACCGTATGACTAGAAGGTCAGTCCTCACTCTACGGAATAGTCATCGGCTGACCCGTCTTTCACCGAGATGGCCATCACCGAGATGCATTCTGGGTAGAGAGAAGGCCGTCGGATGATTTACTCCAGAGATAAAGGTGTCTAGTTCCATTCATCAGTTGTTCTTGCGATCAATGCAACTTGTCTCCATGTCTCATACGTAAGATCTCACAATCTCTTCATTGCCTTCGCTTCTTATGACAATTCCTTCCTGCTTTAAAAAAAAAAAAAAATTAAGAGTCCATCCATCTTCGTAAATCAGTTCTCTTGCCGCAGATAGCGTTACATGATTTCGATGTACGATGTCGGAACGTAGCCTTCCTCGTCGCCCCGCCGCACTCGAGTCCAGCCGTCACCACTGTCCATCTCGATCACATCCATCTCCTCCCCGCCCACCATGCTTAATAGGTTGTCGTCTTCGGCTGTGGGATCGAATGGCATGCCATAGAGAGAAAGAGATTAAGTTGGGGTATAGTGATGAAGCATTTCTAACAAGTATAATAGAAACTGGTGCGTAAACTTGGTGTGATCATTAAATAAGCAGAAAGGAACAAAAAATGGGCAAAGCTGAAGTGAGAACATAACTTTCTGTAAATCTGTAAGTAAATCTGCACTGGAGTAAAAGAAAGAAAACATCTGAAAGGAGACTGAAGTGCATTCTGTGTGTATTGTACCAACTAACCCACATAAAACTTTGACAAAAATGCCAGAATATTAAAGTAACAAGGCAGAAAAGACAGACAGTGGCATTCATATTACACTCAAATGGAATGTGGCATTGCATACCAGGAGACAGAGAATATATAAATAACATAACGATAAATCATACATTTCCTCTCTTTCTTTGATATATGCCGCACATTTGAGAGCAATAAATCATACACTTCCTCTCTTTCTTTGATATATGCCGCACATTTGGAGCAAAAAATCAACACATACAGTTGGGGGAACAAGATTTGCATAAGCCTTGAAAAGTGCATGAATTTTTGTTGGGGAGGGGGTGTTACTTTGTGTGAATATTTTCTTTCATTTACATTTGCTTTTCATACTTAATCACTTTGTGTTTCTTTCCAGAAAAAGACATGACATGAAAAAGTGAACAGAAAATTGGATAAAAAAAGCTCTTGAAGAAATGTTCTTGAATTTGAATTCTTAAAGTGATTGTACAGTTTTGGATGATACCTAATTTCAGGTTTCTAACATTTTTTGGTGAGATAACGAGAAACCTCTTATGAAATATGAAAGAGCATGTAATTCTATGAGGAATTCAATGGTTATTAGATGAAAATTGGTTTTGAAAGGGCTGAGATATCCCAAAAATAGCGATTCTAATAAAGTGTGGGACCCACACTTTATTACTATCGCTTTGTTTTACTTTGTTTTTGGATGTTTCAGTCATTCCAAACCCGATTTTCATCAAATAAAACTTTGAATTCCTCTTAGAATGGTATGCTCTGTACTATATCATAAGTGTTTTCTTGGTATCTCGCAAAAAGTTAAAAGCCCAATTCTCATCTCCACCAATACTGTACCATCCCTTTAAAATCTGCACAAAGGTTAGTGAAGATGGACTTACACCGGAAGTCGTACAGGGCACGACATTTGCAGAGTGGCTCCTCCTGTTCATCGAAGCTATTTTGGCCTCCCCAACCGGGACTAGGAAACAGAACAAAGTAGGAAGGAAGAGAAAAACCATTAGCATTGACTCAAAGAAAGACAATGTTTTGATTATGTTCACACACATCACTCAAAGACTTGAATACAAGCACATTGTTTCACAGTTTAGTGCATCAAAAAGGCTGTTGGAATGGAAGTTTGGAGTCTTCAATCTAACATTCTCATTTGGCATCTACTATACATGTTTCAGGCATTAATAAGACTCCAACTCTCTTTCTTTGAGGACATTTTCACAAAATCTCCCGCTTGAGTTTGAATTTCTCCTGCTTTAGGTGTGTGTCTCCCACTTATAATTCAGCTTGTTCCCACCCAACTTAGTTTTGTCACATGTGTTCAAGAATAAGGCTAAGATAGCACCAGGAAGCATCTATAACCCTAGAGCTTTCTGGGCCTTTGACTGGATCCTGGCCTTACAGGATGTAGCACTTTGCATTCTTAAATCCTCTGTGTAACATCGGGAGCAGTGATTAAAAAATGTTCAATTATCACATTTGGTGACAATTCATTTTAGAAACAGTTTTTAGTAAGACTACAGTATGTCCTCCAAAAAATTACAATCGGATTTTTGCATTGATAACTTCCAATATGATTAAACTGCCTGAATGCTATTCCATGGCCTATAAGTATAACATCTTACCCATACACATGCATTTTGCAAAAAAAAATAAGCCCATTCAATTTGGTTAAGTGGTCATCGAGAAACATGAATCGTTGTAAAGCATGTCATGGGTCTGATTCTTCTAAGCTTAGCACTTGGATGCTCTTGGAACAGCATAATGTGTGAACACAATGGCTAGCACTTGGAGGGAAGGGATTCATTCCTGACATGCTCTACACAAATCCTCATTTCTCTTTGACCGCTGAAGCAAATCGGATGGGGTTTTCTGTAAGATGTGGGGAATCAGTTCTTGTTTCATACCCTGAAATTGTATTTGGATTGATTCACTATTTTTAAAGTAATATTATCATTGCGGAGGGCCACTTTTTTTTAAGGACATATGGTATTGTTCACATTTTGTATTTCTACCAATACTTAACATCGATTATACTTTTAATTTTTCTTTGCTCATTTTTCCACCAATTGATTATACTGATTAACATTTTCATGTTGATTTTTTTTTAAAATTTCTAACTCGCAGTTTAGAACTATTTCAAAGCACTACAGCTGTTTTCTTTTTCTTTTTATTTCATCTGCAAATGTTAGTAAGGGGCTTTAATAAAATCGTGCATATCACTTGAGTTTCCCCATTTACTGGGGGGTCAAGGCAGCAGAGTCTCTGGCTTTAGGGATGTGTTTCTGGGGGTTGAAGTCTGTTGGTGTATAATACAGAAAGTACAGGAAATGAACTCACTGCAGTAATTCAGACGTATGCTGACATTGACAGGTCTGACTGACCTTTGACCCCTACATTTTTTCCCTTACTCCCAAAGTCTTTACCTGAGGGGTTCCCCTGCATTCTGGCCGTCATGTTCCGTCATCGTCAGCGGCGTTTCGGCCCCACTGGGGGGCAACCTCTCCGACTCGGCCTCCTGTGCCTGTTGCGTCTTGGATGGTGGCTGCGGTGTGCTGTGGGGTGTGCTGTGGGGTGTGTTCTGCGGTGTGCCCTGTGGGGTGGGGGCTTTGCCTTCAGCGTGTGCTAGGTAATTCTGTGGTACACAGAAAGGTATTATCAAATGAGAACACAACAAAATGTCATGAACAAATCAGACGTCAGTCATGTATGAATGTTAACACAGCTCCATGGTACATACACTATATTCATTGGCATGCCACTTATCACTTTCTTCTGGTTAGCACATTGAGTCCTAGCTTCTGTTGCTTTTAATACCCTTTACTGCCTACAATGAAGCAAACCTTACACTACTTTCAATACGCTTTACCCAAGATCCATACACTACACACAAAATCAACCATGACAACTTACTTAATGGATCTTTGTATCAAATCCTATATTCATTTCATATTTTACTGAAAATATACAAAATTCATTAGATGTAATTAGAATGGCAGGTGTAAAAAAAAAACCATAAAAACACTAAACAGAACAGCTCCCCATTTTAGAAATGACATACATAAATATCTTAGCCTGGCTACTTTCTTCATCTTACAATATAACAAAACATTAACTGTCTTTCTTAATGAAGAAAAAATGATGCAGATATTAGACATACTCACTACTTCGCACTTCTTGTCGTACACATATCTGTCTCTTCGTAAAGATCATTTTTAGGTCTAAATTGCCTGAATTTATCGGTTTTCGTTTGGAGTTCACTACTCACAAAATCTTGCAACAATTTACAATCATTCTTAAAATTGTCGGAAGTCTGTCAAGATGTAAAATGCAAAGAGATACAAGACACCAAATTTGACAAAACAATCAGAACAAGTTGCACATTTAAGACACTGCAAGAGCAGAAAGCCAACTTTACAATGAACAAAAACATTGAATAAAGACATTGAACAACAAAATCTTGTGCGATGTACCTCAAAGGCATTGCGGTTAAAAAAAAAGGATCAAACATACGAAAAAATGAAAAAAGTGGACCAAACATAAACAAAAATCCATGCACACATAACATTTGCAGACACATGTTGTGCAAAGTTATATTGCAATTTGTTTTCTCCTTTTGCTAGTTATTTGCTCAGATAGTGGCAGAAAATATAAAATACAGAAGAACTTTATGGAGTCATGCATTTTACTTGAAATGGATGTTGTATATATGTGTTTTCATCAATTTAAAGACTGTTGTGTTCTTGTAGACACACATAGCTGGATAAAGGTTTCATGCTCTTAGGCTTAACTGTCATGCACCCATATCACCCATTTGATAGGTATATATAAGAAATAAATAGCTCTTTTTTTTTCTTTTTCTTTTGTTTTTACAGTTGCTTATATATATATGCACCCTAGTCGCTCAAAATAAAAGATACAGGGAAGAAATTAATCATGAGAATATCAGGAGAATCCTTTCACACCAATTGAATAATGTTTTTATATTTAAACAAAAATATTTTATGCATTGAAAATATACAAATATATATTAGAATATGTTATTTCCTGATTTACTGGTATCAAGGGACAGTTTATATATCAATGTAACAAACAT
This sequence comes from Diadema setosum, assembly GCF_964275005.1. Lineage (NCBI taxonomy): Eukaryota > Metazoa > Echinodermata > Echinoidea > Diadematoida > Diadematidae > Diadema > Diadema setosum. The sequence continues at coordinate 3,449,895 of NC_092701.1, forward strand.
AAAAGACGCTTTCTGCATATGAAAGAGACTTTTCAATTTCTTTGGAAAGCAAATCAAGGGGACCAAATAAAGAAATATAGAAATTAATGCAATGGTAAAATAATGTTGCTTTCTTATGAATAGTGATTATAGCAGCCATGCTCAACACTAGACTGATGTTATTACATGTATTATACAATTCATGATAACATCTTTAACCTAAACACCACTACGACTTGGGAGAACAGCTTCTACATCAAACTTAAGCAGAAATCAAAGTATGTGTTTATGAAATAAACATAAATAATCATAAAAATTCCCCTCATTGATCACATTATTGAAACTCTGCACCTCGGCATTATTGTGTCTACATTTGGTACCTCTCTCACAGCTGCAATATGAATTATAGCAGATTACTTCTCAGCGACAACTCCTCATTCAACTAGTACTTAATTTTAAAATCTGAATGAGGTGATATGCCACCAGGTTGCAGTTGCACAACATCGCTCATTCCCCCCCCCCTTCACACTGCCCCTCCCCCTCCCCTAGATCCCCGCCTATGTATCCGACCTCAGGCTGCGTCAATGTACGCCATGCAAGTGCTCATCCCTACAGGTATCAACGTATCCTCTACTTCTACTACTACTACCACTACCAGGGAGGCGAAAAGAGACTCTTTCTACCTCCATGCTACTACTTCTACTACTACTACCACTACCAGGGAGGCGAAAAGAGACTCTTTCTACCTCCATGCTACTACTTCTACTACTACTACTACTACTAAAATCTCATTTTTTTTCCTCCTTGCTCTCTTTGTGCAGGCAATCTTAGCGCGGTTACAGAAAAACCTTGATCTCAGCAAGTACACTTTGCCGATGGCATGGCTCCTCTTTTTCATTCTCTTCACTCTGCTCCTCCTGGTCGCCTCCCTGCATCACACAACACACATTGAATGGGTCAAGCGCATCATAGAGGTGATAGCAGCGGGGGCAGGTGATGCATTCCTGTTGCCGGGCGGGGCATGCTGTGTGCACTCAAAGCTCAAAATGCAAGAGCAGAACATAACAAAAAAAAAAAAAAAATGGCTGTGCATCACAATCTCTCTCTCTCTTTCTTTTATTCTCACACTTGCTCCATCTATTCATTTCGCTGTGCTCTTTAAAGGCAGTCTAAAAAAGAACACTCATGCTATGTTAGTTCTTGGTGCATACTAAAGCGAAGCTGTGCAAGAGAGGATCCCACTCTTACTTTGAGAAACCAACAAATCAATGAACATGCTCTCTTTCCCTAAATAACATAGATAAAAATAATAAAAAAGAAACACCTTCCATTACTTGTTTCTGTTTGATTAAACTATGATGACCACATCACAAGTAAACAGTTCTAACAATTTTACATTTAATGACGAGTCAATGTGTTAAGGCCTAATGAATCTAATGAAGAGTTTTGATGTCCATCAATATAGTATGCATTTTGATTTAGATTAAGCACAGTACAGGCATGCTAGAAATAACTAAAATGGGATTTCTTTCTACAGAGACAGCATCTTCATATCAGTTTTTGCCAAAAATCAAGATTCTTTACATTCTGCATGTCTGCTCATCAAGTATATGTCTTACTATACTTTAAAATCCACATTTTATCTCTGAACTACTCTTTACGAAAGATGAAATTGAAAAAGTGCTAAATCTCTTTAGGTCTTTCTTACAAGTCCGTCCGTGATGCCCTTTGAAGCTTCTAAACCGCCATCTCCCTGAATCAAGCTTTCACAACCAACCAGCTACACACCGCATGATTGCACATCTTGAATAAGAGAAACTGTGCCTAATTGTCGAAGTTAATTCAAGAAGACTGAAAAAAACCATGCGCACAAGAGCATTACTCTCATCTGCCAAATCATTTTTCAATCTGGTACTGAATGATCTATGTCCTCCAAAATGGATAGCATTCCCTTGCTGCCAACAATATCTGGCAGAAAAGTAATCTGAAAGAAGGATGCATATTGAACACTGAATACTACAATGTACTTTGTCTTAATCGGTTGACTCTCACTATAATGAAGTCCTAGGGACAGGCGGCTTTCTTTTGCTACATTTGAAATTTTGTTATAGCCGAACAATGAAGTATACAAAGACATACAGATTAACGCTTTTTGGACATGACTTTTACTTCACTGTATCGAGAGTTTCGTTATAACCATTCTCGTTGTAATGGGAATGCATTGTTTCTCATTCACAGTAACATCACACTCTTTGCTGACAAATGCATCATTCTATTTTTCTTAAAAAATGGCAGGTGGCAGAACACTGGTTCACTGAAAGGTAAATGATGCTAAGGAGTAGAGAGTGACACTAGAGAAACAAACCATGTGACAGAGATATTAAAGATGAGAGAGAGAAAAAAAAAAGGAGAAATGAAAGCATCATCCAGAAGCTTCATAGGATGACTACGGAGAAGTAGTGTATTACCATATGAAATACAAGACAAAGGAGAAACAAAGAGAGAGGGAGAGAGGGAGGGAGAAATTTGCTGTCAAATAGTTTTCAATTTACAGACACAATGTACATGCATACCAGTAGACTTGACACATGCAAGGATCCCACAACACGTCAACAGCGACATAAAGTCAGAGAAAGAAAAAAGAGACACAGATAGATAGACAGACAGAAGGCCTGATAGACAGATAAATAGACAGATAGATAGATAAATAGACAGACAGATAGATAGATAGACAGACAGATAAATAGACAGATAGATAGATAGATAGATAGATAGATAGACAGATAGATAGATAGACAGATAGATAGATAAATAAATAGACAGATAGCTAGATAGAGACATACAGATAAAGAGACAGACAGACAGACAGACAGACAGAGGGAGAGAGAAATGAGAAGGGGGTGAATGACAAGGAGTGTACAATACTTGTTAAGCATTTGATTTGAAGATCTACTTGGAGTCTTTTCACCGCTTATTGCAAAAATTAATTCAAACTAAAATGCCCATTAGAGATTGCCACCATATTTGATAGATGCTAATCCTGACCAATTTCCGCAACTCGCTTAGGTGTAAAACAACATTACAGACATGATACAGCAGCTGCCAAAAGCATTTTTTCTCTCTCTCACAAATTTTGAGTGCACAGGGAAAAATTTGCAGTCGAGAAATTAGGCAATTGTGACAGAAACTGGCTATTCTTTGTTGAACATTGTTGATGCAACACAGATAAGGTTATGTGGGACCGAGACGACCCATTTTAAGTTTTTGTGAAAATTGCACCTGCATCTAAAACCAAAGTTTCAGTTTTATCAAAATTACACAATACAATTATCAGCAGTCTTAAAGGCTTTTAACATCAATGAAAACATTCTTGCTTCACTGATCAACACAAACGATTCAAATATTGCATCTCAAAGTCAATATGGTGCAGGTTTCTTGCAACAACAACAACAACAACAACAAAAAAGACAAGAAAAAAACAGAGAGAGACCAGCTTTATGTCCCTAAATGCAATGGACTACCACCTATTTTACACATACCAAACACTTTCAATACCTCCTACTGAGCATGCACACCACTACTGATATTAAAACACTATTCATCTCACTCTATCAAGCAATCACGGATGCATTTGGCATAGCACTGTGTCACTTTTTTTGTTTTGTTTTCTTCTACACAAATTGGCAATGCGTTCAGCAGCAACAAGTTTTGCCTACGAGGTGAGTTTGTTAGTTTCAGCAGAGGTTGAGCTGTTCTTTTCGACAAGCAATCTGCCCTTGAACAAGAGGCCTATTACAAAACTATGGTACACATTGCTCACCAAAAAAACCCCAGAACTTTTATGCAAGTTCATGTTATCGTTTATCTGTATCTTAAGCCTATATTCCATTGTACAGCTACATAATTACCATTTTACATATCCAATTAATAATATATTCATATTCACAACACAATCTATAATCTTGTTTATTTAATCTTCATTTTCCCACATCATTCTGTTGTGTCAAGAGAGGATGAAATAATTTCTACCAGTTTGCAAATTCATTTTTCTGAATGTACAAACTTCACAATCACTTTCGGCCGTGGATTTATAAAACTCCAGAAGTTTTTCCTCACTTTATCAAGCTCTAAAAAATCTTTGGTGACAGGCAAGCAATAATTAGTAATCTAAAACCTATCCAGTGGCTCCAAGAGAGACAAATAACAAAGTGCATTCATGCCCATGCACAAAACCACAAGCAAAATAAGAAAGCTAATCAATAATTTCTGAATTCAGAGGATTTCTTTGTCTTGTCATAAACTGTTTCTGAGAGTAATTCACTTCTTTTGGATGGACTTGTATGTGAGGATTACTTGAAGGTATTGTTTACCATTGGGATCAGTGATTTAAAAAATGTTCGAGTTATTACATTTGATACAATCTGTATGTCAGTTGTATCACAAAACATCCTACCATACAAAAATTTTGCAATAAAGCCTAAAATATAGGGAAATATCACTGTTTTCTCACTGAACCATAACGGTAGACAGTTTATTTTAGAAACAATTTTGTAATAAGTATTGTTCACAATTTGTATGTTTAACCCTAATCAGGCTGGGCTTTTTTGGCTATGCTATATCTGGGGGGGGGGGGGGGCGGATTCCGCCCCCCCTTCAGATCTCGCCTATGGAACACGCGATAGCGCCGAAAATCGGCACACGCGACGCCCGCGACGTATTCTATCAAAATGTATGGTTGCTTTCTGCGAAAAATTTTTCTTATATTTTATATTAATTAATTATTGTAATTTATGCATGAAATCAGTTTTGGGCTCTAAATCACTTATTAATGCTCCAATTAAGCTAATTTCTTTTTTAAAATGTTTCTTGTATCATTCTTCTGAGACTTAGGATAAAAAAAAAATTGGTATCGAAATTAATTTCTTATGTATTTTATTGTTTTTTGAATTTCTTATGTATTTCTTTGTTTTTTTACCTTTTGTTTTTGTTTGTTTTTTGGCCAAAATTTGTCACAGACATTTTTCGAAGCATTATTATGCTAAAATAAATTAATTTCGGCCATTCTAAGTGAAGATATGAATTTTTATGTGAATTAATTGAAAAAACACAATTTGCATTGGATTTGTACACAAAATCACGTTTTGGAGCAATTTTGGGGTTGACGAATTTTTTTCAAACGGGCGTCGCGTCAAAACGGCACGCGCGGGCGCAACAATTTGGGTCTCAAAAGTTGCGCGATACTTGAAAGAAAAAGGTCATGAAACATCGCGGCGGGAGCTTATCGCGTTGCGAAGATATTGCGCGAAACGTCGAGGGGGGGGGGCGGATTCCGCCCCCCCCAGCCTGATTAGGGTTAACAATACTTCATGTTTATTCTACTGATTAACATTTTCACACCCGTTGTTTCTATCCCTAACTTACATTTTAGAACTATTTTGAACCACTAGAGCTGGATTTTTGTTTTATCTTCAAATGGTAAATAATGCCTTCAAATAATAAAAATCATGTTATTTATTGTTTTTCCCTCCGTTCACTTTGAAAGCAGACATGCGGTGTTGGTAACATTACAGCCTGACAAAAACAGTGATAACGACAGTGTCTTCCAAGTAACCACTGAGGCTTGCATGACATAATACACCATGTGAGAAGTTTACCTTACATTCAGCAAACAGTTTACTCTAAACAGAACAAACAAAATCATACTAGGGTACTTTTCAAAGAAAGACTTCATATATACATATATATATAGATATAAATCATGCTTAGCAGCAATGCACGGTCATGCTGTTAACGAAAAATGGGAGAGAAAAAAAAAAAAAAACAGAACCAGGCATTTTGATTATCTAAAAAAGAAATAAATCTTCTTTTAATTAAAAAAAAAAGAAGGAAAGAAATAAAAAGGAGGAATGCTGCTCACAGAAACACAAAATGCAAGAAATCGAGTAATGTGGGCAGTACTTACACTCGGGAGTGAATTGTTTTTGTATGGCGAATGGCCAGTGTACTTCTAAAGTCAGAAAGGATGGGTGAAGAAGTGTCTTAGAAGTGGTGTTCTCTCCCGCCGAATAAACATAACGAAAAATCGTCAGAGACTTGCACAGGAATTTTGTTAAATATTTGAGCGAGGTCAGCAAAATAAATCAAAAGGAATTATACGGTGGAAAAGCCCACTGGGCTTTTTAAAGATAAATATATATATATATTTTAAAGTAGATAATCAACTCAAATTTTTGTTTTACTTCAAGTGTGAGCTGGACTATATCATAAAGCTCACGCTGTTCTATTGTTTTTCTCTCATTTTTCTTTGAGAGAGAGAGAGTAAATGGTGCAGAGTGTAGTATCTTGAGCTGATATATAAGAATAATTTAAGAGAGGTAAATATTCCCTTACCGCTTTCTGCAGAGCAGAATACCATATCAGAAAAAAAAAAGATGAAAACAAACACTTTAGATTGAGGTTAACGATTATTCTATCTTAGTGCTGACTGAAAACAACTTGCTGAACCACAAGGATCACAATTTTTCACCTATTTATCAACTTTTTAATTCATTCTTGTTAAGATCATAAGAAGGAAATGACAAACAGTATGATTGTTACAACAAACATGACTGTACAAAGTGGCTGAATACTGCACCTACTATTTTATGAGTACAGTTTATTCATAAGGGGAAATTGAAATCAGAAATGTATCACACACTGTCTGTGTGAAAATCCACTCCATACTTGACACATTTCCAACAATTCACATGACACTCTAGTTAACTTGTGCAAGTCATATCAATTCAGGCATGAGGATAATTTCTATGGCAATTCTCACCAATCTTTGAATAAAGCTTTCATTAGCTCTTCTTTTGTATTTGTGACTACCACAGACATATGGCATGCATACAGCAAGGTAAAGCTTGTCACACAAAAGTACCATCATCCAAAACTGAGTGCAATTTCTACGAAAAAAAAAAAGAATCTTTTCTTTTTGTCAACAAATAGCAAATCCACTGCAGTACAATGTCTGTGCCCTTTGAAACAGCAAATACATTGCAAATGCAAAGCAAGACATAATTTTCCTATGTACAGTTGCCTTACTCCACTTCTCTCCCTATCCCGTTTTAGAAATGAAGCAAACATGTTAATCAACTCATATTCTGTGGATAACCGCCCAGATTCTATAAAAACATAGAAATCTCTCTGTGTGGGTCATGCCATGCGTTTTCTAAACCCCCAACCAGAATGAATTTTGGAAATGAAAACAATCCCGGGTAACAAATGAAAAGCAGGCATGTGGGAAGAATGCATCATAAGAACCAGTGGCGAGCTGTCAGTATGCCGGTATACCAGCCTTGCTGTTAATATTTCTTGTCAGCGTAAAATCAAGTTTAAGCAGAGGCAGAATCAATCAGCGGTCATGCCATTTCACTGTTAGCTCCTGCGCAATTTTTGAAAAATAAATCATTATCTATTAGTCCTGAACACGCACATTTGTGTGTACACATGTGACCTGCATTGTGGGGGGACTTTCCTACAAATAATAAAGTAGAAATCTTAATGATGGTTCTAGCATACTCAAGTAAACTTTGTTTTTACTTCTATGTAATCCTGCCATATGGACACAATTTAGCATTAGTGGTCATAACCCCTTGGATGCACTATGGGTCAATATCATCTCTGAATTATTAGTATCTACTCTAACATTACAACTTAGTATTAACAATAAGGCAACTAGCATAACGTCGGCTGAGAATGATAAGGGCGTTAAGTTGTCACAAAACCCATAGTGTTCAAGACAACTTAACGCCCTTCTCATTCTCAATAGACGATAAGCAAGCATATACATTGTGAGGGGGTTTGCATGTTTCCCTTCTCAAGTGGAACTATTGAGAAAAATAGATTCATGCTGACTTCACTTACAGCTAAGCCAGTCATCATCTTCTACAACCCAACACCTATCAGTACAAATGTCAACCCTGTCTTGTTACAAAGTACAGTTCACAAACCAAAGCAAAATAAATGTCTTATAAGCAAGGGCTGTGAAGTACTGCCAGAACTCCGATGTGATCTTTCAAACTACATCAGCTTCCAATAATTTTTTTTTTCTTCTTCTTCAACCATTAAAAGGAATCCCCAGCCAAATAGTGAAACAAATTACCTTGATATAAAAAGAACTTAGTACACACTGGACATTGCTAGAATACATTACCCACCCCTCCCCTATACTGAGGTGTGTAAGTTAGCCTTTGACCCCGTTTACAGTGCGGGGCCGGGCTCGGCCGCGGCCGAGCCCCGGCCGAGCCCGGCCTCAATTGCGCGGCCGAGCCTCGCAATTTTGTCCGTTTACACTGCCGGGCTCGGCCGCGCTTTTGATTCAAACCTTTCAATATTTTGTCGTAGTGGCGCTCTGCTTGTAAACAAATGCAATTTGGTATTGTCTGGTTTTCAGACCCTTTGCCAAATGAATTCCGTGGCGACGAAGTCGCCGTTCGGGCAAAGGCCTTTGCCGAAGGAAAGAATCCTTTGCAGGACAAAACCACCCTAAACTATACTAGTTTTCGACGTTGAGGGGGTTAATATCCTGAATAGCGAAAGATACAGGCAGAGGGTTTGGAAGCCAGACTAAAATTGGCCGCGCAATTGGCCGCGCATTTGGCCCAGTTTGCGTTTACACCAAGAAAAGGCCGGGCTCGGCCGCGGCTCGGCTGCGGCCGAGACCACCTCCAGAGCGAGGCCAAATGCGAGGCCAATTTTGGCCTCGCATTTGGCCTTTTGCGCGTTTACACTGAAGCGGGGCTGGGCACGGCCGCGGCCGAGCCGCGGCCGAGCCTCGCACTGTAAACGGGGTCTAAGTTTCAGGTGAAGGAGTGCAAGGAAGTGCATCATTATTGCAAACTCCGGAAGTGATAAAGTCGCTTCTATGTACTATGTGTATGTGTCTCTATGCATCTATGTCTATATCATTTTAATTTAAGCCTCATTTTCATAATTGACTTGATGCACTAATTTGTTTACTTGTGAACTATCTATAAAAACTACCTACCGGTATTCATTTTATGTGTGGAAGATCAGACAGGTGCACAGAAGCAAAAGCAAAATGGTTTGCACAAGAAGGTGAGGGAGGCATAACACTGATAACACTAATAACTGGTACTACAGAGTATCTTCCTTTCACTATTACTAAGATCTGGAAAGCTGGAGGATTATTTTCATGACTTACAGGACCATTTATCCCTCCTATCTGCCAACCAAAGAGAGTACCGGTATCAACATTAATGTCATGGAGACTGCCCTCTTGAGTTGGCTGATATCGTTGTGTTGGCAGAAACCCTGAGACATGAATCTAATTATCTCTTCCTACTGATGACACATGGACACTCCTACACTGCACAGCCCCCACTACACCACAATAGTCCCTTCCATAACCATTCATGTGATGTTCTTGGATTTGAAAGCATGATGGGATTCTAGATCAAAATTAGGCTCTCTCTAACTCTTTTGACTGGCGAGTTTGATATAACTTTGTAAATCCACTTCATTGACTTCAAAATGGAAAACAAAGAAGCAAATTCCAGACGTCTCATAGCTATTCATTAATCCAGAAGTGAGCTTTCACAACATATCACATAACCCACTTGACAATTACAGCAAACGAAAGAAAGAAAGAAAAAAACTAAGTCAAAAGGAAACCTTTGTCCCATCTACATCTTCCCACGATGCAAGATACACATGAAGTTCTCAAGAATTATTCAACTGCCAGTCCTTCCAATTGCAAAAAGGAGGACATCTTTAAACTCAATGGAACAGGCATTGTTATTAGGGTGACTGTATTTTCACTTTCAACCAATGTCTGTACTCTACATGTATATGTGTTAAGTATGAGTCTACTTTCAAGGATCAATGCAGACATAATCATGTGAAGTATCTTTTGCCATCACATGCACAGAAGCCATAAGATATGGTTTCTATCCCTATCACAAAACAAGGCACACACACACACAAAAAAAAGAAGAAAGATTGAAATGCTATTCCACACTCCAAGCAGTACGGTGGGAGAGGAAATTTACAGATTCCTAACCTTTCTGACTGAAAAACCATGGATGATTTGGCTCAAAAGCAGGAAAAAAAGAGCTGTTCCCATAGCAATGTGCAATAAAATTATCAAAAAAAAAAAATATAGGAAACTCCTATTGCAACAAGAGCTGGTAATGGTCAAAATTCATATTCCTTCCTCCAACTTCAGAATGGTTAGGAGGTCTGAATTCAACAAAATTTTGAAGGGAAAAGACCTTTTTTTTTTAAAGTCACAAATAGCAAATTTGTATGACAATTTTTTTTTTCGACATGTCCACATATAATGAAAATTTAAAAACCATTTCTCTACGTCTGTCTTTGATATAACATTCATATCAACTTTCCACTTTCTCTTCCTTCTTTAACACAATCTCTCCACGACTACCCCCACAGTGTCATTAATGATAGTAGATCTCTGTATGTGCCATGCTTTTTTTTTTTTGGCCAATCTTACAAACATTGAATATTCATCAAGCATTTTACATAAGGGATTTACGGGGTGATTGATGTAGGGGAGAAAATAAAGGGAAACACACACAAAAAAACAAACAAACTCATGCATGCATACACAACACAATGTTTTCTTCAGACAATCTAAGGTCAACCAAATGGCTAACATGCTCAAAAAAAACTTTTACAACACACTCAAGTCCAGTAGAGACCTTTTCTCCCCTATTATTTACTTGTCATATCTTTTTATTGTTTTCATTAGTACGGTAGAGCATTCAAGCACAAAATTATATCACAATGGGTAAGAAATCCCCTTTTAACTCCCTTCTTTCTCAGTCAAATAGTAAAAATATACAAATTATTTTCAGATTTCCCAGATACTACATGTAGTTTTCACCTTTAATGCAACACTCCAGCAATGTGAAATATGACAATGATGTATTGAATAAAACCAAACAATGAAAAAGTGTAATGAAAGTATCACCAAAATCTAACTAACCAAAAAAAAAAAAAAAGGATATGTTAGCTTGAATAATTCAATATGTTTTTACGAAAAAAAAAATAGATGAAATATGGTAGTAAGTTCCTCTCATGAAAATATTGTGAAATTTGAAACATTGTGCTAAAAGAGGGATTGTTACAGAAATTTTAGTTATATTTGACATTACTATTCTTCTTCATTTTTTTTTTTTTTTTTTTTTTTTTTTTGAGTGAAGGTGAGTATTCAGTGGCTGGTGTAAGAATTCACAATCCAGTGATGTGCATATCATTGCATGAACTAGAGCAAATGTGTGTGCAAACGCTATAATCTTTGATATCAGCCAATATTGAAATACAATCTCAATCAGGGGGGTGAAATTTCCTATCTACCTGTTATCATCAAGATGCCTACATCTAGCAAATTTATCATCTTTGAGCTCCAAGACACTCAGAATCAAGCAAATCTCTTCTTAGTGTGTTTGTGTTTGTGTGTGTGTGTGTGTGTGTGTGTTTGTTTGTTTTTTGGCTTGACAGTAATGCTATGAAGAAGGGGAACAAGACTTAAGATTATGCAATAATTGTACAAAATGCTGAAATACATCTGAACTGAGAACAAGAAGGATGTCACTACTTTTTTTCACAACCTCAAACTGTGATCTCACTCCCTATGTGAAATTTGTATACCTAGTACTTTGCTGCCCTTTTATCTATTGTATATGTACCATGGTGTCCTCCACAGACATCTTATGGCTAAAACCTTTCACCTCCATTCCCATCTTATTATTACACCCTTACACCTTTTTGAGACCAAATTAATATGAATAAATCATGATAATATGGTAGAATTTTCCCTTGGGTACCATCATCAGTGCAAGCTCCATTCTTTACAAGGGTCTTGTTACCATCAGTTTTACCCTTTCATGGCTGGATACCATCCTTTATACCGGTGCCAAAGGGTACAGGGTAGAACACCTTGTATACAGGATGTATGCACCAGGCTGAGATTTGAACCTAGGACATAATCTTTAAGAGTCCAAGGCCAACACCTCTGTGCCATGAAGCTTCTAGATGATAGTCACTAACTTTACACACACTCCTTCACCCACAGGTCACTGTATGACACATTACATGGAATGAAAACTAGATTGCATTATGGTGATAAGAAATGACTATTTACTAGTAACTGCGTTGGAACACACCAAGCCATGCATACATGTATTAGAGGCAGACACAAACTGTACAAACATTGCAGAGGCAAATGAAACACGACAAAGAGTTTCGACAAACGTGAATCTAGCACAAATAGAATACTGCGTAGCTCAAGTACATATATGTAAAGAAGCTTAGAATGGAAATGGTTGCACACAGAGTGAAATTATCCAAAGTCTGGGTGAAAATTTCAGATGTCTGGGTGAAATAATCTACAGTCTCTAAAAAATTGTAAAATGTTTTGGTAAATTTTTCCAAATTCATTAGTGAAAATTAAGGTGCATATGAGCAGTGGGGGAACATACATTTTACTTTGCTAAAGCTACAGCAAACTGCTCATAGGAAACTTTATCTAACTTGTTCACCTCTGCATATCTTACACTGTTAATCTAGAAACCTGGGAAAGGTCTTTAGGTATGAAAATCAACTTACAAACCCAATCAGTGATATAAGAATTTAGAAGAAGACACACAAAGCATGAAATTGTAAACAACATTTGGGCAAAACTTTGGCATACAATATATGATAACAACATATTTTATGGTTTCAATCTGGAAATTGGCAACACCATCTTTGTATCTGGGGTCACAAATGATCTACAATATAATTTTCTGACTTAGCGGTCAATACCAAATTTAGGTCGATGTCACGAAACACTGCATGAAATAGAAAATTACAGTTTAGCAAGACTTTGGTATACAATATATGATCACAACATATATGCTGTATTTATTAAATTGATTGTATCTATTCATCTATCTCCTGAAAACTTACATGGTTTTGATAATTTTGATTTAGATAATCTTTCAGATTTTTGTGCAGATCTAGTGAATTTAGCCAGGCCTGTCTAATCTCTCTCCACAAATAGAATATGCAGTGGCATTTAGAGGTGCCAAGTATAAGAGAACAGGATGACAATTTTAGGTCTTGATGTGTTAAATCTTGCGATGATATTCAGAAGGCACGGTGTGATGTGTGTGGGGTGTTGGGTGGGGGGGGGGGGGTCGGGAGAGATGACACCTGCTGGTTAGAAGGTGAAGATGAGTTACGGAGCAATGATAACGTGAACGAATGAGAGACAAGCAATGTGTCGACGGTCAAAGGTCATCAAAATCTCACCCAGATGACTACCACTATGAGGGTACATGTCGTAATGCAGTCTTGGGATGAGGGAGTTGGATTATAACTGTGAAGGTGCACAGAAGATAATTAAACCTTTGATCGCTGAGACGGGGGTAACTCACTTGATACTTCGCCAACTCCATTCTCAATCCATCCATCTTCTTCCCGATCTCGGCAAGCTGTCGGTCGACGCTGGCCGGGTCGCCCAGGGTGGGGTTCTTGGTGTATACTTCTCTCATTCTCTGCAGTCCCTCTCTGAATACACACAAACAAACACACAAACACAAACAGTGAAACAGAAATACACACAAGAGATTTCATAATACAATGCACACTGTATATAGCCAAGGTCTTCTGCAATTCCCTCTTAAACAAAGTCTTACATGGCTGCAGCACTGTCATACGAAAACTGTGTTTGAAGCCAAACAAGTTAATCACACCAAATCTGAGCATAACTTGAAGGACTATGAATGAACAGAAAAAAAAAAAGCCCAGAAGAAATCACAATCCCTGTACAAGGCTTAAAACAGTATGAATCCGTGGCAGTTAGTACGGGTTGCTTCTACACATTACGCAATGCTGCACACTAACCCATTTTTTCTACTGGTCCAACCTGTCCGTCAGACCAGTAGGTGCTCAGTTTTTTCCAATCTTTTACTGGGCCATTCCTGAAAAAGTTACTGGTCCGATAGTGATTTTTACTGGTCAGGGATCGTTGGACCAGTGCCAGTGTGCAGCGTTGCATTATGCATGGAGGTACATTGTAGATAACATGTAAAATTATTTCAGGTATGTCATTCAAGCCACATTAGTTTGTATTGCTTCCTTTAATCTGTGTAGAGTGCCTCCTTCAGTCAACTTGACTTGAATAAGAAAATTCCCCATTATCTCTTTATTTTGTAGATCCTGGATATTAATGATGTAAGGCAAAATACTGTAAAACGAGATACTTTCATGGCATGAAATTTTTGCGAGTTGCCTCTAACATTCAATGCATCCAGTGTAGACAAGAACTTTCACGTGCATTTTACTTTCACAAATCTTGGCTCTCACGAAATTCGCGGAATTAAAATGCACGCAAACATTCCTCGTTTTTAAAGTAAATGCGACTAAAATATTTGTAAACAGGAAGAATGCAAGAGACGGAAGACATAAAACGAGCTGAGATGAGACATACTTCGATTTGACCTCTGATTCGATGAGCTGATTCAGCTCCTCAATCTTCTCCTTGAGTTTCTTGGATTGCTGGTTTGGTGGCAGGTGGCTGAAGTCCTCCTTGGGCTCCTCCTGGTAGGGTAAGACCAGGATGATAGCATCATCAATGAACATGACATAATACTTCCCATCTCCATGGCAACACGTCAAACTCAAATAAGCTTTTACAAACCTTCACCACAAAACTTACAAAGGCAACATTTTGGCAAAATCAATAGTCCTTAATCATGCACACATAAACCAAAACTGATTACACCTTGTCATATAATATCAAAGAAATATTTCACTTCTAATGACAAATTTGAGAGAATTTTGTCTTTTTAGGTATTTTTGTGTCTTGGAGAATATCAAATTTTCGTCTGCTTGAATGACACAGAATTCACTTCTGAAATTGAACCATACAAACTGAACATGCAGACACAGAGCAACATCATCAATGCCATGCAACATCTGCATACAGGCACACTAAGAAAATAAAAGACCAAAACAAAACAGCATTAATAAACCAACAACAGTCTGCAGATCATCCTTACCAGATGCAAAACAAAGGATCATAATGTCTACAACTATATTACTGCTTTTCCAATTTTTGTTGGCAATTTTAAGCAGTTAGACATGACACCGACATTATTTGTACACTTCTGTGCTTCAGAGTTACTTTATGTGAACATATTATCAATTACAGAGGATAAAAACAAAAAGAAAATAAATCAAGCAGTTGTTAAAGTGGAACTTGAGTTTGGAGGGTATGTCTCCTATTCAAAATGTTGGAAATGAAACACTGTATGGGAACCAACTTTAACACTTACCAGCAAAGTTAGGCTACCCGTATGAAAATGACAATGATTAGCACACCACTCATTTAAGTGTGCTCAACATAATTATGTATAAGTGGATATATATATTAATGTGAATAATTATGAATGGTGCTTTGTGTGATATATACAATAAAACGGAGTGAATCTAACAGCTTTTTACAAAATTGTAATAAAAAGGACCAACTCTTAATCCTATTTGCATGTGGCATGTACATTGTATAACCCCTCAAATAATCTGTATCTGTACATTAAATTGTGCCTGTATATTTGACATACTATATTCTTAAGTGATAATCCTATAACATGATATATTATCATTCATGACTCCTATGGCTCATAAATATAAATTTCCTTATTCTGAAAAATTTTCAGCTAATCAGCGAAACATGTCTGGTAGAGTGGCTTGCTGCTATGAAGGTTTTGATGACGATGTCAAGACAATATTTTGATTTAAAAAAATAATTTTTCAAATGTTGCAATGATGTTTGAATTATTGATTTAGGTCAATATGAAATTCCAATATGAAAAATATAACAGATCAAATCTCCTATCTCAACCCTCAAATTCACCCTGAGTGCTCTTTCTTTATATCTCTTTTTCAAGCACATTTCAAGGATTTTCTACATAATCATGAATAGAAATGTTGTGCAGGACAAGAACGTGATGAATTTTCAATGGTTTTGTACTTCCAATAAGTAGTAACCCATTCAATACTATATAAAATTATATCACAAAATGGTCAAGGTCAATCATATAGCAAACTGTGAACTGATTCATTTATCATTCTTTAAAAAAAAAAGACACAATGTTAATGATGACACAGATAACCTAATTCACACCTCAATATCATTCTTGCAATAGTGCATTGACATAATTTGGATGATACTCACAGAAATAAGATGTCATATAAAAAAAAAAAAAAAAAAAAAAAAAAAAAAATCCAGCCCCGATAAGCAAATGAGGAATGTTATCCCTAGCTAATTCTTATTAAAGTCTTTGGGATTTCTACAGTCAGCTCAAAGTGTATTGGTGATGACCTTTAGGGCATCATCTCTTTGCTTCAAATTGTTCTTTCATTTTGATTGTCTCTTTGTTCTGATTGTTTTGCTGTTATTGTCTGTATTTCCACCTAAGTTTGATACAAAGCTCTCTAAGTTGGCAGTCAAACTGACCAATAAGTCCCTGGTGGTGAATTGACTGGTCTAGAGATTGTAACAGGGGTGTAATACCACTAAACAGAGCATGCAAAACAGAATATTGAGAAGTGATGACCAAACTGTTTGGACGCATGTTGCAGGTAGAGGTACAACAAGCCATATGACATGCTGATGATATCTGCTACACATGCATGACAAGGTAATGCTAGAATGTACCACCACACTACCGCAGCACTACACTCAAGTACCACATCCAGGCGATCAATCAACAGATAGGCGGAGATTTGGGAGAGGGGTTATAGATAGGGCGGAGCAAAGCTGCATAAAGGGGGTAGCGGCAAGCCAGAGGATGGGCGGGGCAAGGCGGGGCATACATAACTACATACAATAAGAGTTTTAGGAAGATGCAGGTGGAGTTCTTGCTGGTATAGACACGATGCAAGGGGGAGGGGGGAATGGTTATATTAAGAGGGAAGCATGTTTTAGGGGAGGAAGGTGAGATAGCAACAAACAGGTGCACAGGAGATGGCGTGTGAAGAGATACCAGGCAAGAGAGAAGGAAAGACTGGTAAACGCTATCTATTTCTCTTCTCTCTCTCTTGTACTAAAGTACGTAATTTCATTCGTCATAATCCTTTCTGTCACATTCTAGCGAAGGCAACAGGTGTCTATAGCTTTGCATCCCTGGAAACTTCTCTTACCTCACTTTCAACTGTTGATATACAAATTCTTTGATATACAATAAAAAAAAGTGCAGAAATTATTGACACAAGACCATTGAACTTAGAAAAAAAAGTCAAAATCACTCAGCAATAAACACTTATAGCAAAATACACTTTGACGGAAGAGGTTTGATCGTGGGAAACTGGTAACGCAGTACAAAATGCACAGAAAATAATACTTCCTTGATGTTAAAAAAACAATAACAGAAAACATCAAGTCTATGGAGAAGTCTTACTTTCATCTCTATATGACTTTTTAAACCTGGAAAAGATTAAAGTTGATTAGATTATTTCTAAGATCTGCCTGATAGGGTGGCTGGCTCATCCTGCATTACCATGGATAGTTCTGAGGGTATTAAAGGCATTGGTTAGGGTTAGTGTAAGAGTTCAAGGAGAATGAAACCTGAATATTATACACTATGTGGATTGAGTGATTACAAATGTATTGGTCAAACACATCAGTGACGTTTAAGGATTATTGGCAATCCGTTCAAAATTTATGATTGTTTTTTTTAGTAAGTTTTGCTGCCATGATTGCTGGATGAGAAGACTACAACAGTTTGTGACACTATGGCAGGACAACAATATAAAGAAAATACAGAAAGAATTCGAACACACTTCCATTTTTCTAGCATAATGAAAGCTTTACCTCTTCCTGTAAATGGGGATAATTATATTACCTGTAACATACGTTAGTATCTAGACGCGGGAATGTGTGCTTTCCAAAAGACAAACAAAAATAAGAGAGGAAAACAAGAGATTTTGTGGAATTCTCTTAATCATTTCCTTATAACATTGCCCATGTATGCTGTCACAAACTGTTGTAGTCTTCTTGTCCAGTGATTGGGGTGCCAAAACAATTCCTACATTTTGAATGGATTCTCAAAACTTCACTGATGTGTTATATTGGTAATACTGCATTCACTCAATTCATATACTTCACAAATATTTGGGTTTCATTCCCTTTTAAAGTTATAGTAATCAGTAACAATGATAACTTTTACAACATCGATGACATGCTGGCATAGAGACTTTCTTATTTCAGTACCTTTTTTTTTTAATAAAATAAATGGAAGTTAGAAAGTAACTCATCAGTTATAGCCTGCATTATTTGATTTAAAAGCCAAAGTTTAAATAAAAGAGTCTTAAACAGAAGTGCTGCATTTCTGCTAAGCCAGGAAGGAGGTTTTTTTGATCTCTGTTCTGTTCCCTGCCGTGTTAACTTCACTTCATTTTAACATGCAAAATTTGCAAAGCTCCTTAACAATAACTGTTTTTATTTGCAATTATCCACGCATTGACACCGATCACAGATCTATCAAATACAAATAAAAGGTCTGTCTGCAATGGCTTGTTTTAATGCAAACTTCATTATCTTGCCATTGGTATTTCACAGAAAGTTAAAGCGTTATGCATCAAGCACGTTGTATTACGTACAAAACGTATGAATAAAAGCAATATCATGTATTAAGAGAAAAAAAATATTCAATATACCAGCAATTTTTGTGTGTTCAAATGACTGAAACATAAATTCTGAACAATCTCTACATGTCACTACTACAGTATTCACGCCCTAAGTTTTTCTTTGCTTCTAACCACTTGCAAATTTTCAGAGGAAACATTTCTTCTTTTTTTTTCTCATTTCTTCAGTAGAATTATTGTGTTGTTTGACACATTGATTAAAAAGATTTATGCTTTTGTGCTAATGAAAAAGCATTTTTTTAAAACAATCTTTCTCAAACCATCTATTGTCATCTATAATATCACCCCCACCCTCTCCTGCCACAAGATATAAACATAAAAATAATGTGTGTCGGGAAGGAACAAGGCAAGGCAGGAGTGTGTATGAAACAATCATCAAATATGCAGATCATTGATGAAAAGTCAAATGCACGCACTTCAACTACGTATCACTATATCAAAACAACAACTTGCCAGACTTTCAAGCTGATAAAATAAAAAAAAAATAAAAAAAATCACTCAAAAAATCATCAACAAATAAATAAATAAATAAATGCAAAAAAAAAAAAGGTATAGATTTTTCTGTAGCAAGACTCAATAACATACCTGGAAAAAGGATAGAGGTCGCTGAAAAATATATGAAAACAAATAAAAACAAAAAAGTGTGTCAATTACAGAGACAGGAAAAAAGATGCACCATAGAGTATTACTAATGATTTTTCTTCTTTTTTGACAGAAAGCAGCAGAATTCATCTTTCAGCCTTCAGTTGCCAGCAAATTTCATTTTCTTCCATCCTGCAAGCATCACAGGCCTAAAGAAAGAGGTAACTGTTGCAATTGCTGGAGGTAAAGTATATCATGAACAACACCTTTGTCATTTACAATGTTTCACAATCTTTATTTTTCCCCAACAAGGGATATAATCTCAAAACTAAAATATCTGCAACCTTGATTCTTCAGATATTGGCTGTTCTGACAGTCAGATACAGCATGCAAAAAAAAAAAAAAAAAAAAAAAAAAAAAAAAAAAAGAAAAAGAAAAAGATATATTGAACTGATCCTTAAAAATCGCTCTGATGCTAGACCAACAAGATCATTATCATCATCAGAAAAGAACACCTGACGATCTACTGCTTGCTACTTTTTGTTAAGTTTGAGAAAGGCAGGACAAACTGAGTTCACACAAAAGAGAATGAAGTCTCCACAGTTAAAAAGGGGGAAAATGAATGAGCAAAAAACTTTGCCCCCATCTGATGAGGATTTCTCTTCTGCTCAGAGACCAAGATGACAAGGCAGAGATGATAGGTTTCCACGGATACGCATCTCCTACTTCAGATCACTGAGGATTTTATGTACAGTCACCACCTTCATCCCTTGCATGCTATGCCCACTTGTCTGTGTGTGTGTCTGTGTGTGTGTCTGTGTGTTATCTGGTAAGTGAAAGTCATCAGTCCATTTTGATATACATATGAAGAGTTTGTTTGCAAAAACCGATAAGTCCATATTTGCCAGATGGAGATATTTGCGATTAAAGGTCAAGAAAAATATAGAGAATAATAAGAAAATTTTTGCTTCTTTTGACCATAACTTCAAAAATATACCTTTATATGTAGTGACCAATACATCATTTAAAAGGTATTATTTTGTACTTTATGACAGAGACCGTACTTCAAAATCTTCAAAAATGGACTTATCGGTTTTTGCGAACAAACTCTTCATACATACACTGTGTGGTTACAAAATGGTGTGCTTATTCACATTTGGAAGAGTATGTCGGTATGTGCATATATGCATCTGTGTGTTTCTGTCAGTGGTTCTGTGCACCACAATACACACACCTTGTGACCCCGGACTACCAGTGGTATACACCCCTTTCTCTGCAGGACTTAGCCATCATCACGCATAAAAGAATTTGACTCATCAGTGCAAAATACTTTTTCATCTGTATTTCATCTCCTGTGCTTTTTAGCATTTAACAGCTGCTGGTAACAGGGCTTTATGTTTCAGTTTGTTGCTTTCTTCCAAGTTTGAACAAGTTATATCAACAATCTTATCTCTATAATGAAGACTTATTTGAGCAGGCAAATATAATATATATATATATATATTTTTTTTTAAACCAAGATTTCATTAACTCGGACAATCCCTGCCCCAGACTGGGAAATGATGTTACCATAGCAACCACCATCACCACTGAGGACACACCAAGCTCCCTTGCACTTCTGCACCCCAACACAACACCCCAACGCCAAATTGCACCCCATCTATGTTGCTCGCGGATTTTCAAAATGGCATTAGAAATCACAGTGACCAAGAGCCTCAACACCTCCAGAGGGGACAAAAAATCAACACAAATTCCAATAAGATTTGTTTATATCTTTTGTTGTGAAGTGTTGAACTCTGTCAATGAAAATATTAGCAGTGTCATTTTTTTTTCTGTCCTGAAAGAGTACAATAAATCCCACAAAATTCTAATTTGTCTTGGAGTAGTCCTATTCCGATGAAGACTGTCGAAAATGGAATAGACGACACTACATTTTGAATAATTCTCTAGCTGCCAAGATGGCTGCCAGGTGTAGGGGTTTTAGATCTGGGATCACAGTGCTCCATGCATTCTTTGGTGTGTCTGTGATTACATATTACACCAGAGTAAATGTTCTCAAAGTCTGCCTACAGGTCTCTTACTGGACTTCTCCTACTTCCCTACAGTGATATACGACAGTAGCTCCCATCATGCACCTGTTTCATGTTTACGAGTGTCAACATATTAGGCTATTAGTTTCATTTTCTGAAGTCTGGTTTACTTAAACTTTGCACAGGATGTACAGAAAAAGCCATCTCACAGCATTGCTCATTCACAAAGAAAATTTTGTATTTCATCTCCTACCAAGAGAATGCTAAACTGGTTTAGATTTTACGACAGCAAATGGATGGAGATGAATTTTTGGTAAATCTAGCACAAAGTGGGTATCATACTTTGACTGCACGACTGGGCAGAGTTTACATCCAAACCTGACTTCAGAACGTGAGCCTACAACTTGAAGTGGACCAGTCAAACCCGAGATCAAATGTGACATCTTGGATCAGCAGTAATCAACCCATCACAAGGCCCGTTTAAGAACAGACAAAATAGAAGAAGACAGTGAAATTTTACCAGAGCACAATGCATTCAGGGCTTGACAAAAACTGCAGCATTTGTTTGTGTTTTTTTTTTTGCTTATATTCAAGGAGCTTATAGAGGGTAACAGAGGAATGAAGGCAGAAGCAAACACTAGCTGAAGAAACAGTAACATTTTGAAAGATCCACACAAAATAGAGTCTGGGCATTTCAGACAAACCGCTCATCCACACATAAAGACTACACTCATGGATGTCTGCTCATGTGTTGTGAAATCAATGATCCACACGGCCTTCTTTGGATGAGTTGGCAAATGTTAACTTCAAGCGCTGAGGCACAATTACTGTACTGCTTTGCTCTTTCAGGTCTTATCCTATTCCCCCTTGCTCACGCAATTTGCAATATGTGGGTCTATGCAGTTTTGATGTGAACACTGCTACAGCACAGCAATTGCCAAGCCCCAAATGATGATGCAACACACGACAGGCGTATAGAGGGAAAAAAGAAGGGATGTTGTTAAAAGAGTTTGCAGGGTAAGTTTTTATTTGCGGCTACCTGAAGAGGTTAAATTTGGTTTAAATACAACTGTGGAAGGAGGAAAAAGGGAAAAAGAGAAAAAAATTGGGATCTCAAACACACCTTTCTCCTGAATCGACCCTGTGCCACAGACCGTTAAACATAATAAAAAACAAAGAAGCAAAACAGGTGAATATTCAAATAATAAGACATTCATAGGGACTCAGTACTAATGCAGTACATAATACAAAATAAACCATTCAATAAGGAGAAAATAAAAAACAACAAAGAACTATAGAGAGCTATGAAAATAAACTGCAACCATTCATTGGCACATTAAGTGTAACAATACTGTGCTTCTAAGTACACAACATCAAACAACGTACAAAAATGTTGCAGCAAGTTACATTATTGCTTTTAGCAAATTCAGTGTGGTTGCCTCCTAAGGTTAAGAAGTTTATTCTTTGTTCTGCTAATTCATAATTCTAGAGATTTAGCACTACACTCTGCTAAAAGCATTTGACAGATAAGACCTATAGGTGTTTGGCAATCCAAAGATATTTTAAAATTTTGTCCCACAGCAGCAAAACTAACGCATGTTTGGCTTGATTTGATTCATGAGAACAATTTGGGACAGTAGACTTTGGGAAATTAGTATAAAAGATAATTAACATCTCAAGCATTGTTGGTGAGGTGCTTTAAATTATAGAAACATTCGTTGATCATTATTTCAGATTTGACCAAGCCGTAATGTACACACCTCTGTACATTCCTTTCCTCTCAAAACCCTTCTTCGCTGAAAAACTACAAAAAACACCTTTTCTCTGCAATTTTGACAACTTATCAATGAATGAAGATCCGTAACAAAGCATGATTCCCCCACCCTCACCCATCCCCCTTGGGAAAAAAAAAATCATCCTTAGGAATTAATAACTAGAATAAAGAGTGCTTGGAATCACTACTGTATATTTGTTTCAAAATACATTTATCTCATATCTTATTAATGACATAAAACCAAGTCTAGCACCTACACTGTGATAAGAAGGAGTAGAAAAGACACAAAAGTAGACATTTTCTTCTCTCATCCCTCTCCTCCCAAACTTGCAAAACCATGGTAAATGGCATAGCCATCTAATGCCATTAGAATTTACCTTTAGGATTTATCTACTTAATTTTGAGCATTTCACTACTACTTCTTCTTCTTCTTTTTCTTTTATTTATCAAAAGGGCAATGTGCATTTGTTTGATACTGTTGTGTCACCCTTTGATGTTTTTCTCCATTTTGAATTTCATTGTCAAGTCCTGGCTTCATTTAAGCACTGGTACCACTAATACTAGCCACCTATTTAGTGCAAACAAATAAGTTTTGAGTTCTTTTACCATCACCATAGTATTTCTTGTGTTTACATACGATTATATAACATACTGATTTAAACAGTAAAAAACATGTAGCTTGAATTCTTTTGCAGTGCATTAGCGATCTTTCAGGAAGGTTTTAGTTGTTGTTTTTATTCAACTTTATTATTCTTTTTTCACTAGGAGGGGTTATTAGTGTTATGGTTTTGTGGCTTGCTTAACTTTGTTAAAAGCTTATGTGAATGTGACACATTTTGTTTGTGCACATGAACTTATGAAGGTGTGTTGATCTTTTGCATTAGCTGGGGGTAAAATGGTGACCGTGGCCCATTCTGTGGGTTTCCCCTCCACTTCTCTTCACCACTCGAGAAGAAATCCAGTAAAGTTGTGACAAATAAACTATCGGAAGCCACAACATCAGTCAAAGATGACGTAGGATTTGTTTACACGAGGAAATGATTGAAGGAAAAGTCCTCAGGTGGAGTGAGAATTAAGGAAGTTAAATCGAGTGTGATGTCAGGCTACTGTGACAATCCTCACATGCAATGTCATGAGAAACTAAAATAGAAATAAAATGATAAATGACGCATGCCCCTTGATGCCAAATAAGTTAATAAATGATTAATGTCCAAGGTAGCTTCATTTCCTCTACCAGTGATGCTAGTCAACAAATCATTTGTGTGATGCGATGAAATTGCCCTTTAAACTTCTAAAAAATTAGAGGGAGAACGAGCACCAAACATTATAGATTACTAGTATACAGTACCTTTGGGGATGGTATGTTAAATCTAAAACTTTATTATAACTGTTTCAATCTTAGTTTCTCTAGTTATAGTTTTATACATTCTGCTTCCAGTTTTCTTCTGAATCTCGTACATCATCCGATACACTGTATATTCGCTAAAGATTTGGTTTATGCTTCGGCTCTTTTTGGCTATCATTCTGAATTTAAAGTGCTAGAAAAACCAGTTGTATCATATTTCTCAAAAAATGCCCTTGTATCTAGTGTTTCATGCTCTGCATCAAGTTAAATGATGACTTTCTCAGGATTGCTGTGTGTTGCTACACTGTACATGGTAACTAATAATGATGCGTATTACTACCAGCGCACATCTTTCTTAAGTTACTGAATGCTTCCATACAAAACCTGTTCTAATTTTGGTTACCCTATTGGAAGAAAGGGTCAGGGGATGAGGACAGAGGTGCATACATCATGTAGTGCTCAATTTTTGTTTTTTGTTTTTAGAGAATGGTGTAAAGATTATCACTAGCCCAATGTATGTCTCAATAGAAGCCATACGGTATAGTGCTTTTTTTGTTTCCTTTCTTGGAGGCAAATTTTTGGAGTTCACTGCAAAGGCCAGTACATGAAATAACCCACACAGTGGTTGCCATAGCGATACATTTCACTTAGAAACCTTTCATGTTTATCTACCCAACAGAATTCACGCGGTCAAATAAATATTCTACACTGAACAAAAAGGGACATACAAATATCAGCTTCACTGGGCGTTTAACAGTAAGATAGTGCACAACTAAAACATGCGATACATGCAAAGGCCAGGCTGTGGTACAGATACTGGGACAAGAGACAAGACTTTCTACTCATACATTCCAATCCTATCCCACTATACAGGCACAGCTTGTTCCATTACAACTATCACATATTAAAGAAACAAAAATTCATAAAACAAATATTGCCCAAAAAATATTTTCACTTTCCTAAAAGTTTTATGCTCTTGACATAAAGTGCAATTTTTTCCATATCAAATCTCCTGATTTATCTGCTCAGGATTTTTGCTTTCACAATGAAGTGCATAGTTTTGAATGTGAAATTTATGTTATTTAAGTGATTTAGATTAGTTTCTAGATGGGGTTACTTCTCTTATGATAACTGTTGAAAATTTGTCATAAATCCCAGCATTGGATAAAAATGACCACCAATTCTGTGGATTATGCAGGATGTGCAGCTATGAAAGGAATCAGTTCAAGTTTAAAAACAATGACGGTTTATCAACTGCAAGCTTGAATTCTTGCTATTACTCAACTGAAAGTTTTATTCCTGTGATGAGGTCAAAATTACAATGTTGCTTGATGCAAAATATCTAATTTTTTACTTTGTCAATTTTCTGAAAAGTATCTAGCTGTGCCTGCTTGAAAAGAGACTACAGTGGCAGCGTGCACTCGCATCCTGTTGCACCTAGGTTGATCTCTCCAGCTAGCCATTTTTAGTCTACTACATTCACCACCACGATACCTTGCGTCTAAAGGACGGTGTGTGAGGGATTTTCATCTTGATGCCAGCCGAGGAACGCGAACCACCAGATTCCTCCTGGGTGGGGGATGCAGGAGGCGGGGCAGAGGTTGCATGAAGGTGGTGAAGGGAGAATGAAGGTTAGTTCTCAACATGACGACATCATGGGGTGGGGCGGGGCGGGGTGGGGCGGATGGAGGGTGGTAGGATGGGGGAGGGGTTATCACATGATGATGCAACAAAGTCACAAGACATTTTAAGACCATCGGGAAGACGAGAAGAAATAGTCAACATCAGAGTTCAAAGTGAAATTTGTTGTCATCATTTTTTGTTGTTCAATGATGGTCATGCATTCATTGGAAGAAGTTGAAATGATGATGTAGTTGTCATAGGAATGGATGATGATATAGAGATGTTGAAGATGTTTTGGTGGTAGAAACACATGTTTTTATTGAGAAAAAGATAATGAAACCATGTAAGAAAACAGAAATGATGAGTATCAATATGTATGTAATAATGAAATATGAGACAAGGAATAGAAAGAAAGATAAATGGATAGAAAGATAGACAGAAGGATAAATGGAGAGAAACAAGAAAAAGAAACTCAAACAAAGGACAAGTTCCACAAAGTCACAAAAAAGGAGATGGATGAGGGCACGTAAGGAATGGGTGGTTGTCGTCATTGTTAGATGAAAAACACACCATCAGAAGGCAAATCACCATTTTGAGCAGATACGAGGTTAAGAACACACCAAGGAGGCAGGGTGGGCGGGAGATGAAATTTCCATTGTCATGTCAAAGGAGGTTAGCAATGCATTAAGACACAGAAATTAGTTAAGGGGTAGGGGGATCAGAGAAAATTGAGAAGGAGTTGACCAATTAATGCCGCTCAAGGAAAAAATCCCATTAAATGCTTGATACGATAAAAGAGACATTCATACAAACAAAAGGAAATAATCATTTCACATTGCCTGTTAAAAACCAGAGAAAACAGAGGTCGAAGAATCAACAAGCAAGAGAAGCAACAAATTAAACTTGACACCATGGATGCCACTCCTTTGTTGGATATAACATCTGAATGATAATATCAGACTCTCTGTGAATCTGACTGGCACAAAAGAGCATCAAATTAAAATACTGCAACATAATATAAAGGAACTGCTATGACATACATATACACACCTGTGGGGTAATAATGTTTATTGTTTCATTGACACACCACCATGTTAAGCAGTGGTCTGTCCTCATGTAAACAATAGCATCTAATGTGCGAGAGTCATGGATGTTAATATCTCAAGTGCCTTCATGTCAAGTTGCATTGTGATTACTTTTTCCATGTGAACCACCTCCAATGTTTCAGAGGGGCTTGTTATGCTTTGTGTGGTGTATTTCACATTGATCTTCTGGCTGCAGAAATGCCACATGTCCATTTTTTATTTTTATTTTTTTTCTTAAAGGCAGAAACATATCAAGTGAAGACATGCCTCAGCAAAAGAACATCTTACTATTAGTGGAGATGGCATGTTTGTTGTTACTGTGTATTGAGCTGAATCAACTATTGTGCAACAAAGACAAAAAGGCTAACACTGATACACTACAGACAAGTATTGGAAGGCAGGTGATGAAAAAGAATAGTTTGTGTTACAATGCCATTTGAGAACTCTGCTATTTTTCAGCTCACTTCAGTTTATTGCCAATGTTACTTTGTGACTGTGTGCATATTATTTGTTCTTTGTCCTACTTTGAGCTTGTGAGGTTGGTTATTTCTGCTGATTCTTTCAACAAGCATGTGCTGACATGTTGAAACATCTCTGCATTAGTATATTTTTAGAAATCAACTCCCAATCAATCACATTCTTACAGCAATGGAACGTGCCAATTTTCAAATGCGAATAAGGTTTTCATTTTATCTACTGTCTGAATCTAGGGACCAACTTTAATGTATTCTAGACTTTTGTGACTCTAAAAAGATGAAGAATAAAAACCCATCTGTCCTACAGTACTATCAGCAGGTGTTCATCAAAAAAAGAAAGAGAGAAAAAATACAAGCTTACAAACACCTTTTTTCTTTTCCTCGGAAAATAAGGATATCATGTTTAACAGGAAGAGTTGGCAGGTATGTTCCTGAGGTTCCAGGACTAACTTGATGGTGAGATTGATAAAGTAGACATCCTACAGAACAGTGGTTACGCAAAGAAATAGCGCTGGTGTTTGTTTGTTTGGCTGTTTTGGACATTTTGTTTGTTGCATTTTTGCATTAAAACAACAAGAAGTCTACTTTCACATCCTACTGGTGAAACTGTGCCTGAGTGCGATACAGAAAGAAAAGTTAGTCTCCATCTAAAGATTTTCTGATTATCCACTACTACTGATGCATGAAGTTACAGCTATTTTTCTTTGGCTTATGTAACTGACACTGTATCCCCCATCATGAAATCAAATGCACATTAAACAGCCTCGATAAAATGTGACAGTTTCCTGTCTACAATCTGTACATATTGCACTGAATCAAATGATATTTTTCACATGGCTGCTACGTAAGCAATGAATGTTTACAAGCGAGCAACCACATGACCCATAGCTTGAAGCAACCATCAAAGGGCAAGACAATGCTGATAGAATGTGCCCTTCCTTGGGTCTAAACTGATGCTGCCCGGGGTCTGGAACCCAGGACCTTACAACTGAAGGTCCATGGTACTTTCCACTGGGCCACGCCTCCACTACATGAACCCAACTACATGTTCTCAATCTTGTTAGACAATCCTCCCAGACAAAACACACAAATGTGCAAATATATCAAGATACCACACAAGATGGTTAAAAGTCTACACTTTACAAAATCTCCTTTTAACCTCACTTCATTCTCTCTATCAGTCACTTAATACAGAACATTACACAGGGCAGGAAATCCTAAAGGAAATGTTCAACTTTCAAACCATAATCAGAGTAATGAAGAAGCCTCTTCGGGTAGGTAAAGTTTGATTTAAAGTTTTCACTCTTAACAAAAAAGGCAAATCCATCAACACAAACAGAATATATATTCGAATTCTGTGAAACCATGAGAAAATGTGGCACTTCCTGGACACAACTTCACATGGGATGTCATTAATTCCAATTTCTTTCTTCTAAGATGTGATACTAGTATACAGGGTTTCAATTCTGTTGACACACATGTAAACATTTCTTGGTATTATCTGAAATTTGATTTAACAGGAAGCTAACAAAAAAAAAAAAAATCAAATCCCATAACAAGAACTTGATCTCCACAAGTGACAAGCTGAGTTTACTGAAATACGATGACAAAACAAACAAGAAATTGCCACACATATTTTCTTTGTTGAAAGAAAAATTAACTTAGCAAACTTGCATGTTCCTACAAAACTGAAACAGCTGAGAGAATATCAAGAATAATAAACCTTAACGAAAGTTATTTTTGATTAAAAAAATAGAGAAGTGTCTTAAGGTCAGGGGGATACTGAAATATACTGACTCATTGTTTACTCTGCCTACACACAAAATTGGATTTGAATCTCTATAGCAACTGCTTTGAAGGGATTACCCGAGTGACCCAAAACTTGGCATACTAATTGATCATGCTCTATTATGCTTTTCAGAGCATCAACGCCCCTACCGTCTGTTGACTTTTTTTCAGGTCAACTAGGAAATTAACTTTTTGCAAATGATGCATGGTTTGTTCATTTTTGTTTTTGTTTTTGTGTGTTTTGTAATATAAGGTCACATATACATACATTACATATATTCAAATATTATATATATTCCTGCGCTATATATTGTATGAAAATAAAAACATGATCTTGATATGACACTGCCATATTGATATTCTGTCTCTGGAAAATCTGTGCGGGTCTGAGCACTGTAGGCTAATGTGGAAGGTCAAATTCAGGTCTGTTATTCTGCAATAATTCATATCCACCGTATACATACCCCACAAAGATAATCTGCGGTACCTGATAATACACCCAACACATGATGGAACGAGTAAATGAGGCACGACAAGCAAAATTTTCTTTTTTTTTTACCAAAATGAAACAAATTCTATCCTTTTAGTAATTATGTACCTTACTCATCCATTGAAGGAAAAAGAATGCATATATGCATATCTGTGTGTATGAATATATATCATATATCATATCTGTGTGCATAACTGTATAATTGCATATATACATGTACATATATTTATATCACTAATATACCTAAGAGTTGAACTCTCTATTCCACCACCAATAAATGTTTATTCCACCACCGATAAATGTCAAAGCCACTTACACCCAATACTAATTGCAATGTGCATAGCTATGTATGGTGACTACAAGGCTTTAATGATTTATTTGGTTAACGACGTGAAAATATGCTATAAGCATGCATACACCAGACAAGAGATTATTACTGTTTATCACTGTCTACAAACATTATCAAACAATGACACAGGTTACTCAAAGTGCCAAATACAAATCATTAATAACACCTGTTGAATTCACATATAGGGGAGGGGGAGAAAACTTCTACTTTGAATGGTATCTCCTACAAATGTGATTATTTTCCTTGGCCCTACTACACAGTTTACCATCAGTAATACCACTCCAAGAGCTGTCATATGACAGAATGTTTGTGGATGCAGTGAGAACCATACTTCATCCAGAGCGATACATCATCCAAACAAGTCCCTACCTAATGATGACTTTGCAGCCTCTTTGATTTTTTTATTCCCTTAACCCCGAGAAGCTACGACCCAGACTAGTTTGCTGTTTCTTGGGTCTTCATCATAAAGTAGGCCTAATTTGACTACATAAAGAGAGATTGTTTACTCTGCTATTAATGTGGTTATGTTAAAGCATTTCTTGGTTGCAACTGAGTGACAATGAATTTATCGGTGTTTTAGTACTGTAGTAGCCATACTAAAAAATTCGCTGGATTTTCTCGGTTTGTTTGTCTTTCAGCAAAATCATCCAGAAAATTATAAACTGATTTTGATGACATTTTTTGAGACAGGTCTTTTGTAGTAAAAGGAACAAGTGATTAATTCTTTGTGGTACTCCGGATCATGACAGCGATCCACGGCTTTTTGGGGTAAAGATGTGTGCACAGTTCTATATAATGTTAGTGACCCTGTGGCTTCAAAAATAGAAATTTGATCAAAATGGGATGAAAAATAGGGAAGTTATAACATTTTGAAGTTTTGCTCATTTTTCAGGAAACAGATTTTGAACAGTCAACATAAATATGCAAATAGTAAAGTGATATCATCCCCTCACAACTTGAAATATAGTTTGTACAGAAAACTTTGAAATTTCCAGTTTTTCATTCAAATGCAATTAAGTCCCAGTCTCAAATCCTGATATATTTAACTGATCATTATTCTGAAGTTATTCAACCCAGACTATCATGGTTTACAATTTGGTAACAGATATATTGAATTTTCATCATAGTTTTTTTCTTCTTTTTTTGTACATAATCAATGAAAAATTGTGAGTTGATAACATCATCAGCTCACTCATTTGCACATTCATATCAACTGTCCGAGAACTGTTCTGCAGAAATACTGAAACTTCACAACTTCACAACTTCCCTAATTTTTAACCCAATTTTAATCAAATGTTTAAAGTTAGTTACATTCATAAGATATTACTCTTCCGTATTAGTCTAGCTTACAACAGGACTAGACTTCCCCTTTAACCGAAGTTGTCAGCATACTTCGGCCTTTATAAGCTCATTTATATGTTCTCTACCTCACGTCACAGAATCGGCCTTGACTGCACAATAGACTAACC
This sequence comes from Diadema setosum, assembly GCF_964275005.1. Classification (NCBI taxonomy): domain Eukaryota; kingdom Metazoa; phylum Echinodermata; class Echinoidea; order Diadematoida; family Diadematidae; genus Diadema; species Diadema setosum. The sequence continues at coordinate 3,481,599 of NC_092701.1, forward strand.
AGGAAGTGTTATCTTTGGGTTGACACATTATAGTGTCATACTCATTTCATTGCTAATAAAAGTGGTTTCATTAATGTCCATTAGAGTGGAGGAAGATGGGGGTAAAGAAGGGGCGCCTCTCTTCACCCCTTTGATGACGGAGGCAAATGCCGCTTCATTTTCATCCAGCCATTCAGGTAATAGAGTTAAAAATGGCAAACTGTATGAGTCCAACTACCTCAAAATCACATATTACTAAGGGGGTATGGCATTCAGAGCTTGTAAGACTTTTTTGAAGTAATGCATTGCTACTGTTGTTGTTTTCTTTGTTTTCTTTTTGGTCAAGACTGCTATGCTTTTTGGGGCTAGAGCATTTTGTTGTCACTTACAGCTGTACTTCCTTCCCATTTTCGGCAGAAAATGATTTTGTGAATAGCATTTCAGTGCTTTGTATTCAAGAATGCCACTTTTTTGATATACTGTTTATGCCATAAAGTATGCAAAGTTCTATTTTGGGGGGAGTTTTAAGTGAATCTTGAATTCACCAACATTGTCTCTAGCTGGGTAAGATGGTATTGTCCTCACAAAGTGGGAATCATATTTCTTTATAGCACATTTCATGCATGTAGATCTTGATCACAAAATGTTTGAAAAAGCCCTGATTCATGTGATAAATGATAATTAAAGGCATATCGAGTATATGCAGTACATGAACATAATATGAGCTTTTTTTTTTATTTTTTTTTTATAGTATAGCTTTGAAGAAGAAAATGTAAACTACAGCCACATCTTTTTGTGAAGACATCATTTATGGTATGTCAAAATAAATGTTCAAGATTTCCCATTTTAGATATCAATTTCACCCAAGGGATGAAAATCTGAGCTGCATGATTATTTTATATATTATATATATTGCATATAAAACAAAGCTTAGACAGATACAATGCAGGTGGCTGTGTCAAATATTTCTCCACAGATATATTGACAGTGATAGCATAATTTTTCAAACTTCTGAATGCTTGATTTTGACAGTATCTTACTGCGCTGCTGGGAAGCTGAACAATGTCCCCTCAAGTGTTAGTCAGTTCACATATCTTAACAAATGCCCTCCATTAGAATATCAGAACATTGATAGAAAAATACAATCCTTGTCTCATTCTTAATAACTTGAGATATTCAAGATATTTGACTTAAATGACAAGTATGCTAATAATCATATTATCAAAATAATCATGCTTTAATACTAAAGAGAAAATAACTATGCAATCTCACTTAGCTCATTATGTGTTTTTGTTTGTTTTCTTTGTTTTTGAGGTATTCGGCACATTCATAAGATTTTTGCTTCAATTTGCATGTGATAATAGCCACAAATATGTGGGCATCTGCAAGATCCCACTCAAAGGATGGAATGACTTTTATGTGCAAAATAAATCTTCAAGACCATATCTTAGTGTCAAAAGTTCACTGGGACTTCAAACTCTCCCATCAAGCCAGCACGTCAAAGGTCAATTTATAGGTTTCTGATGCTGGGCAATGATTCCCCTTTACTTCCAGGTTGTTAAGTGTGAAGAAGTTTAATAGAGCTCTGTAAAACGAGACACTATAGAGAGAGAGGAGGGAGGGGTGTCTTCTCAATGATGATCACATAAAACAATATACACACATAGACAGAACAAAAGCTTGGTAAGTGCTGCACAAAGGGGAGCTTGGATAAATGTGAAACTGGCATTTGTCAAGTGATGACATTTTGTGTCGGTGCCTATATCGCACCAATTAATGGGTGACCAATGAGGAAATACAGAGAGCATTAACACTGGGACTAGCGAACACGACTCAAGTTCACTGGTTAATTACAGTGTATATCAGGCTGTGTTACCAGCAGTTTGTTTTCGTTCTTATAACCTAATTTGTGAGCCGGACAGCGAAAAGTCAAATGATATCTTGTAAGTGATCCCGACACATGAAATCATTTTGAAGTGATCATGTGATAATCTGTGTTAGTAATTACCGTGAATGACTTCCAACATCACTTCAACTCCAAAATACATCATGGGGCGAAACCAAAAACACTACATAGTCTGGAGAACTTGTAGGGTTACTGCAGCTAAATGTTTTACTGGCTATTGCCAGAAATAAAAAAAAAATATATATATATACAATAACTTAACACATAATTTTTATCAATGGCAAAGTTAAAAATGAGGGATTGCTAAAAATAAACAATAAATGAACTGTTGAAGACAAGTGCAGACAGAGGATCACCAACATATATATACAACACAAACATACAGGTGATTAACTATCTATTTTGTGCACTGTTTTGCTAATTGCAATTCTTCTGCTAAATGAATGCTTTTATCCAATGCTATTCTTATGAAACATGGGTATGAAATTCTTCCTCATATCTAATACCTGTCTACAGTGTCTTGTAAACTGGCACAGATGTTTGCATGTGTACATCATATACCGATATAAATTCAAATGATAAGGTTTTTAATGTTTAGGTCTCTTCAATGTAAAGAACAACAAATGTTTACCAGAAACTACACGAATGCTCCCACCAGCTACACATATACAAATGCAAAAATGTGTTGTGCTTCATTATAATATGATATGATGAAAGAGAGCTAGTTTCAAGTGACGTTAGCTTCTCCCAATGCCCGGCGTGAACGGCAAAGATCTTTTTATGATTGACATAGAGACACTTTGTAATGTCAGTGGTACACATATGGTGGCTATGTACAGGGGCATGTATTACATAACAGGGGTGTCAAGTTGGGAAGAAAGGGGGTGGGGCATGTGGTGCTGACAAACAGTTAACAATCTATCTAGTGACGTGAACTTTGAACCTATCATTTGCTGTTGTCTTTTCTTACTACTAATTCCCAATCTGCACATATTTGATCACAGTCCAAGTGCTCACGAGGTTTGTGAAAAACATCTCCTTTCTTTTTAGTCAGTGTTGATGAAAAAAACGTAATTCCGCATTTAATGAAGTTGGATGTGCATGACGGCTGTCAATTTGCTGCATGGTGCAGACACAATCTTTTGTATAAAGTTTATGCTCAGAACAAGATATGCTTCACACAAATGGTAAATCCAGTCTTTTGATCCATTGACTGATGAAGTGGTGGCTATTTCAGACCAGGAACGATTAGTGTTGGCATTTTAAATTATCATTAAAAAATTTGCAATGGAATTGACTGAAAGTGATCCTTATGAAGGCATCATTGAGCAGTTAGATTCATGATCGAGTATCTAAGGCAAACTCCACAGTGCCACTTGGGAATTTGAGGAATTCTAGTTTCCACTTCATTAGCATGATGTGAGAGAGTTATGTATGGACGAAGAATGATTCAAGGCTGTTTATAGCCTTCGATGTGCCAAAGGATGGTTGGTCAGTTTGCTTGAAATACTCCAGGTACTGTACAGTGCCAATTGTGTGCAGTGTGATAAGGTCTGGGGTTAGAATGACAACTTGTACACCGACTAAATGCTACAGTACACAGGTGGTTGTGATCAAATTAACAACTGAATTCTGGCTCCAAAGTGCACCTCGCTCTATTTTGTCTTATTGTTTCGCATCCGGACAAAAATAAATAAATCATAATTTTGCATCTGCTGTTTATGAAGATACGTCGTTGTATCATATCCCTCGTCACAGCTTTTGTACAAACTGAAATCACAGTAAAATCATGATGCAGATTCATTATTGCTAGTAAATCAGAGATGAAATGCAAATATGCTTTGATTCCTCAAACAGGAAGCAGGAGTATGATGGCACTGTTTTTGCCAATATAAAGATACAACACTGAACAGCAGAAACTGTATTCGGCCTTAATTTGGAATGGCAATGAAGACGTTAAAACATATTCTTTCTGCACGACGTTGCTGCTGCATATGGGTACACCAACCGTCCAATAACTTTGTAATGTATGCTCTTGGGATTAAGCAATCTTGTCAGTTACCAACCGCTATACCTCGTGACTACATGTTATGATATACAACAAGGTATGTAAACTATAAATGATCACATGAACATGGAGTTGAACATGTGACAAGTAACGTCTAGTCTCACCTCACGGCCGAGTCCCTGCCAAAAATCAGATAAAAAGAAAATAAACAACAAAAATACAGAGAGGCTTTTAACCAGGAGATCTCGTTTTTTGCCTCCACATCTCAAAACTCCGACATGTACTCCACGTTTGTGCACACTGATGTGGTAATGCACAAAAAATTAGTTTTATACAGGCAGCACCTAAACACATAGACTTATAACTTCATAACACAGAAAGTGACACGAAATATACATGAAACACCTCCACACGAGGTCTCTGCCCCTTGCTGTAACAATTAGAATAAAAATGGTACTCAACAGCTAAAATGATCACATATATTTGAGACAATGCGGTCATGTTGAAGTTAGACGTCATGACATGGTGTTTGTTAGTGTTTGCTGATTTGTTACTTTTTGGCTTTTTGGCACAACAGCTTTCTCATGCTAAAATACCTTGTATTAAAAAAAAAAAAGACAGCACTGTAATTACAATGAAAACGCTTGTTTATAGCTGGATTAATTCTTGAAAAGGAATTAGTCTTCTTAAAAAACATAACTGCATTGGTCAGGAGGTAAGCACAGAATTAATATTGATCTAAAGCATAGGGACAAAAAAAAAAATTAATAAATTTAACTCAGCAAAATGATGAAATAAAAATAAAAAAATCAAATTTCTGCCTTCTTTTTGTAATAAAAACCTGGAAATGCACAAAATATTCCTGCCCCACAAGTGAATATTGGTTCTTTATGGGTGAAAATGAGTTCCAATAGTTTCTTATAATAACATAGGATTACAAATCTCCACCAGCAAACAAACTGAAAATAAGTGAAAATTTTGGCAAACACCCAATTTGAACTTAATGAGCAAGAAAACATAATCTCACTACCATAACTATACTGGAGCTTGCAGTAGGAAAAATACTCATATAAGAAATAGGAGTAGAGTCATTCATATTACCAACCTCTGACCAGATTACTATTGAAAAAAATGAACGCATACAGCACCAAGGTTTCAAAAATGAAGGTTAGCACTAAAGGCTGGGCTTTATCTTCATGATATATGATGGAACTAAAATTATGCATCGACAATTTCATATGATTTCATAAGATACAAATAATTTCATGCATGTAAATTGTGTATCTGACTAACCTATACGTGTGCATCCCATTGACTTTGAAGTCATTTCACAGTGGATTCCTACAAGTATGATGTATTTGGGGGTTTTTTTGCACACAAAATGTCATTCATTTTATATGAGACACTGTAAAAGTGGAATTTTCTCTTTTTTTGTGTGTGGAAATTTTCACGCATTTTGTGCAATATCAAGCTAGCGCGAAAATAAAAGCAAGCTAATAATTTGCTTGTTTTATGTAACATTCCTATATATTTTTTACTTCAAGGTTGGTATATCATAGAGGCACATTAACTGCTACTTTATTTGTAGTCTTCTTCACACTTGCTAGTCCTGTACTGTGAGTGAATTTACTGTCATAACACAGGCCGGTTACTGTTTACCATAGTGTGTGCTGTCAAAACCCTAAGCTGTCTTGGCAGCATTGAGCTGTTTGAAGTGCTGCTCACTCAATCAGCGTGATGGTCCGCAAAACAACAGTAAAACATGTGAAATGTATTAACCTATTCTGCCGAGTGGAAATAAATCAATCACATGAAACTTTCCACTTTTACAGTCATAATAATAAATGGATCTACAACCCATAAGCATATGAATGACTGGCTGACTACATCTACATGTAATGTCAGATTGTTCTATAATGTACAGTAGGCTCTTGTGATGTGCATGAACTGAAATATTTTGAATTAATGTTACTTGGACAGAAATTATCAGCCTAGTGACCACACACAAGAATGGTATGCTTTCTTCATGACCTTGTTCTTGTATACAATCAAATGCAATTAGCAGTTGATTGAGAACAAGAACAGTTATGTTCTTCAATACTGTAAAACATGATATATTCGCGGCATGAATTTTTCGGAGTTGGAGCCGACGGCCTTTTTTGCGGCATTAAATTTTCACGAACTGCCACTGGCATTCAATGCATATAGTGTAGACAAGAACTTTCGTGTGCACTTTAATTTTGCGAATCTTGGCACTCGCGAAATTCGCGAAATTAAAATGCATGCGAACATTCCTCGTTTTACAGTATCTGGTCGTGTGAGCAGGAATGACATTCCACAGGGCTTGTAGAATGCAATGGCAGATGGCCTTCTGACATTCATGCTGACACACATGTAATTTTCTCAAAAAGCTGGGTAATTTATTATAACTTTTGCTGATTTATTTTGTATAATCTGTACTGCTCTCTTAGGGGCATATTCTCTTCTGCTAATCTACAGTCAACTGATTTTATTTCTGTTATGAAACTCCTGCAATATCTGAAAAAGAATGGAGAGTTTTATGTAAAAGGTGGCAAGAGCTGGGGGAAAGAGAAGGGAAGGAGAACAAATGTGATTGAAATAACCACTATCCCGAACACCTACTGACTAGCTGGCACTAGCTACAGCTTCTATGATATTACCTTCTACCAGTGTATACATGTGTTTCTAGGCATTGGAAAATTTTTGCTGTGCTGCAATTCTAACGCAGTATGAATTGAAGATTGCACTCTTTATGAGAGGGAAATGCATGCTGCATAGTTCTACAAACTACTGTGCAATGAAAAACTTGTGTCAGTGTTTCCTTATGGACTCAAAAGTGATGTATAAACCATTTAATAATGCCCAGAGAGTGTCTATTAAAGGAAGAGTACACTCCATATTCAAGTTTTGTCTGATAAATAGAATGCAATCAAACAGACAGAAGCGTTTAGTGCTTCTTGATAATCAGACAATAGATTAGAAAGCAAGAGAATTCTGATGTCTAACATTTTTTTGGACCAAAAGTATGTTGTCTGCAACTGTATATTTGCAATTAATAGTGATGTGTCACTACCTCTCAAATGTCCACTAATTTTATGATAAATAAAAACATTCAGAAGTCAGAGTTTAGCTAATTATTCAGCTAATGCAGTCCTCTCTTGAATATTATTGCTATAAAAACAATACAACCCTAAAATTATTTCATGCAAACATCACAATTTATTCTTTTGCATTTCAGTTGAGAAAAGGAAAATCAGTGGGATTTTTTTTTTTCAGATTTACATGAGGTTTGTGGGGCAGTGACTTTACTCTCTTAATTCATTTACATCAGTCACAAACAGTATCACTGGTTCTGGAAAACATGTGAGGCCATAAAATTCCATAACTTCATTTTATCTGCGATCTTCATGTAAACTTCCATCAGTCTGTTTGATATCATTTTATTCATGGTAGTCAACTTGAACAAGACTTGGTGCTGATCTCCCTTTAAATCTTTTTTACAAGCCTATTGTTTATGTTTCCCAGCGCTTTAATACAAAGAGTGGCTACTCTCACACTCTCCCTCTACATCACCAGTCATTTGACACCCTTCTTTATGCGGACTGTCTGGTTTTAGAGCAATCACATGACACCCACAACTGACTCCATAATGAAAGCAGTCTTGTCTCTGAAGCTGTTACTCCATTTAAAGAGATTTACATGGATCAATTGATAAGAGTCAGTGTATAAAAATTCTAATTCTTAAAACAGAAGGGAAATATCTTACAGAGCATGAATTGTATGCATGTTTTTAATCCATCAAACATAATTCTCATCTGATTGCATAATCTAAACATTAGAATTGGTACTTTTGTTCGTTTTCAGGGTTTTTTTGTGTGTGGATGTTTATGAATTCTGAACAATGTTTTCTACAACAACAACAAAAATCAAAATCTAAGTCATCTCTTTAACCTGTAGCATATTTCAAGTGAGGATGAATACACAGCTCTTGTGGTTGTACACTTGCTTTTGCGGCTGAGAAACCTCCAGCAGTGTTCATCGTTGGATTCTAGGAAGCTGTTCTGCCAAGCAAAATGTGTACAATGTGCAGTTCAGTAGGAGAAGGGGAAACCCCCTTCTATCCTGCACTCTCACATGACATGGAAATGACTGTGATATTTCAGTGTTACTTTGCTAAATACGGCATCAACCATCATTGGCTGAAAATATCATCAGCTAAGAGCTGGGAAAATTTTTTGCAAAATAAAAAGAATGCTTTTTTAATTTGTTTTTTTCTCATTTCATTCATAAATGATTTAAATAAATTTCTTTCTTTCTTTAATTCTAAAAATATCAAGAATACAATGATTATTTGTGGATGGTGGAAAACTATCATCTACTGTGGCTAGGGCATTTCCCTTTAATTTTGATATTTGATCATGTGCAAAAATGATGTACGATGCGCCTGGATATGACGATCAGTGGTCTAATTGCTATCATATGATTATCTTCCGAAACAATGATGTGTGTGAGAATGCGCAAAGTTTGTTAGTTGTAACTATTGGTGCTGAGGTGTGTTACTGAATTATGATATTTAGTGTGTGTGCAACATTACATACATTGTATGTCTCATCAGCATGGTGTTGTAGGAATACATGTACTATGATGGATAAAAACTTGAATATAATTTCCCTGCAAAAATGATGCAAATCATAAAACAACACAAAAAACGGCTGAGAGGAAACAAAACAAAATATGCATAGTTCAGACGGTAATAGGAAGAAGAAGTTGCAGAGAAATGATGGGAACTCAAAATCATCCAATGAGCCATGTAGCATTCATATCAAGGCCAGTAATATGCGTGGTCTCCCATGAATATTGAACAAAATTGGAACTCAAAGAAAAATGCACTTTTGAAGCTGTGTCATATGAATGGATGGACTTGCATAGCACCAGTACAAAGAAAAAACACAAATAAAATAAAACATATAACTGCTTTTCTGTTAAAAGGCAGCTGATCTGAAGATGTCATTTTGAATAGATATATATGGAGGAAAGCGTTTCCTTTAATTTCATGTGTTAGATCGGTCATTCTGATTTCTTCTTTCTTTGTTTCGTTTCTCTTTTCGACACATATCTTCAAAAGTACTTACTTTCTTTCTGATATTAAAGATACCACCACGCTTTTTTTCTTTCTTAAAGCCGGGGGCGACCCCATTTGCGCTGCCTACGCTGGTCTGAGACACAGTGTCAGGTTCGGGCTCACTAGGGCTGGGCTCATCCAAATCTTGCATGGGGAAGTCGTCGGGAGGAATCAACCCCGACTTGAACTTATCAATAGTCCTCTTGGAATCCTGGGTTGTTAGAGGGTGGGGCACGTAGAGAGGAAGAAGGGTAGAGAGTGGGAGAAGGGTAGAAAGGGAGAGGGTGATAGGAAAAGATAGAGAGAGCAATAGAAAAGGGAGAGAGTAACAACAAAAGGGAAGGTGAGAATCTTGATATCAAGAGACTTGGGGGTACGAGTGGGGTTAGCATGTGTACCTTTTTGCCAAACATGCCAAAAATGGTGCCTTTATTCTTGCGCTTGCGCATTGCCATGGATCCCGTGCCGTTGTTGACGTGGTCCTTAAGGCTGTGAACGGAGAGGGTATCGATGTCCGACTCCTTGCGCTGCATGTCGTCGTAGTCGACCTGGGGGATGTCGTCGGGTGGGGCATGCCCCGTTTTGAACCTTTCTATCGTCAACCTGGCATCCTAGGAGGAAAAGGTTGGCCGGCATGTCATCAAAACAAAAACAGAAATAAAGACAAGTACATGAATAAACAATCATAAGGCAGTATACTAAATTTCACCAGCATGCCTGGATGTTTTCCATCCTTTGAGCACTGAAAGGGTCTTTCCCAATAACTTTACATAGCCATGATATCTCACACAACCCATGATACGGAAAAGAAAGTGAAAACACCCATAAATAATACTACATTCGTAGCCAATCTATTTAAGCACTATATCGATATGTACATGTACTAGCACTTTGGTGGGGCTTTTTTTTCTTTTCCTTGCTTAACTGCATTCAAGAAGAGACATACTTTTCTTCTCCGATAATTCAGCACTTTGCATCTAGATGTATGTTTACTCATTTCTAAGACAGCTGAGAGCAAATTCTCATTTTACATTTCCCCCCTCAACTTTCACTATCAATCTGTGGACTAGCCATGCAAAATTTGGAGAATATTACTGTTTCATACCCAAAATCATTGTGAAGAGAAAATTAGAACAAAACCTCCTAACATAAGCTTGTGTCTAATTTTGTTTTTGTGTCTAACTTTGGATACATAGAAACAAGCACTTCAATTATGCAAATTTTTTATGCGCACTGAAAGAAGAAATAAAATCATTTCTTTGAGTTTTGGCCGTGAATACCCATCAGCACGTCATCCAATCAAGTTGTGTCCAGCTACGGTGAGTTGATAGTATAGTAAGTATTAACACATACTGAAGGAGATACACACACAGTGTACATCGTGATACAGGAACTGACATAAAAAGAAAATGAAAGGTGACTTGAACGAAGAACAGACACTTGACAGATGGCACAGGAGAACGTAGCTACTCAGGAGGAAGGAAGGAGGAAGATATGTTAGATACATGACATTAATGGATTACATCGTAAAGTACCAGACATTCATATTTTCCCTGTGCATTTATCAACCATTTAGGCGAAGAAGAAACTTTAAGATCTCTTCTCATTCATGATATCCGATGCTGGATATGCATAAAAGATGATAAGTTTAAAGAGGAGTTCCTTTTTCTGATCAATTCAACTTGAACTGCCATATCAATAGAATACGATACACATTATCAGATGTTAAAGAGTTTACTAGTTATGAGACAGAGTTAGACAAGGTGCTCCTTTGTTCATACAATTTTGAACTCCCTTATTGATAGATTTAGACACACCTTTGTATGACTCTGCGAGTCTAGGGTTTGTTTTTGATGCCTGAAAATACGCCGTGATGTGTAAGGAATTACTTTTCTGTCACTCTAAAATAGTCTGAAAGCAGACATACAGAAGCAAACATACACAGTCATGATTAATCGACAATTCAAAAATGACCTCAAGGTGACATTAATCATTACAACTGTGACTTACCATAAAAGAATATAATTGCATGCACATGTTTTATAATGTGCTCAGTATTAAACAGAGTCTGCATATTTTGCTGTTGCATTATACAAGAGCTAGTTAGGAGAAGACTAACAGGAATCAAATATTGATCACTTCCCAATAAATTCCAATGAAATAAAGAACTCAAATTAACTACAGAGCACTTTCACAGCTACCTCATTATGAATTATTATGAATATTGGTCTGTTAGAAATCTTACTACCTAATCTGTTCTTTCTTGTTTTGTTTTTTCCCTCCCCTAAGGTAACAATAAGCATGACCTGCACAGTACAGTAAAATAATTTAACTCCAGACCCACTGATGGAAGAAGGGCACAAGTGTAAAGACTTTGAAAAGTGTCACAGAACATCTATACATAACATTGACAAGGGAAAAGAAAGTTTCCCATTGAGATTTAAGGCAGCAGGGAATATACTTACAGCTGCCGAGTCTATTTTCTCTGCCTCAGCCGTCATCGTGTCCAGACAGTTGTTGATGAGTGGAATGACGTGCCGATGACCATCCGCAAAGACTTTGTAGAACTCGCCCAGCCGCTGAATCCGTCTCTCGTCCATCTCTTGAATTTTCTGCCACATGTGAATGAAAAGAAATACCCCTTCAAACATTGCAACATTCTGCCCTCTTGGATTACTACATGTGGGACTACACATTTTGGAAACTGAATTGCAGTCTTCATTTCATGCAAACAGACCAATTCTTTATCCCTAAAATGTGATGACATAAAGGATAGAATCAATAAATGCATTTGAAAGCAGTTCTGCTCTGTTGACATTCTATTTCTGTTGCTATTTTTTTTTTCTTTTCAAAACAATCCCTACTCATTACTGATAAGAAGAGTAAAAGTGTAAAGGGCCCAATGAATACACACTAACACACACACACACACACATAAAACACACACACACACACGCACATATATACCTCCCCCCCCCAAAAAAAAAAAAAAAAAAAAAAAAGAATCTGAGATATAGTAAAAATATGTAAAGGTTACTTACATTAAATATTTGTGGGATTTTCGTGTAGTAGAAATCGCGCTGGTCCTTATTTGTGTGATCAAGCTGAAGTATGTAGTTATCCTTGCACTCACATTTCTGTTGGTTTTTGGCATTCATAGTTTGCCGGTACTGTAAGAAACAAAGGTCATGTAAATGGACATTTCATTGCATAATTGAATGCATAACATACATGAATATTGATTTGAAATAAGAAAGAAAATATGCAAATAATTAGGCACATGTGATTTTATAAACACTTGAATCTAGATAGATATGTACAACCCACTGTAGGCAGATACACGTAGATTGACAAATAAGTGACTGACTGAATGAACACACAAATTAAAGGGGCATAGTCCCGGTAGTGTAGAGGGCGCTGTTGATGATACTGCTGATCACCGTTAGCATTGATACAAAGATTACCAAAGTTGAGCTGTCCTCAAGAGTAAAGTGCGTAGGTGTTGCTAAGTAACGTTGACTCGTTGTCTTCTCTGCGCATCGCGCAATCTGTAGTAGTGCCAGGGTGCGTGCATATGAGATTGTTATTATGACATCACAAAAGAAGTTTGCCAAATCTGTCATCCCCCTCAGCTGAATCATGAGCCGAACTGTGATCCGACCACTGACTACAGTGAATCGGACTTCTTCGGACTCGGGGAAGTGGGCCAAAGCGTAAGCGCTAAAGAGAAGTCAAAAGCGTAGGTCTCTATAGGAAACCTGCGCCGTGCGCCCGCATACGCATTTGACTAAAACACCGGGACCATGCACCTTTAAGGAATAAATGAATTAAATACATAGATTAATTCATAAATTTCACTTCATGAATAAATGGTTCCATTCACTCATTAATCAGTTTTATGTGCAAATTTCTGAATAAATATGCAATCTAGAATATAGCAGTGATGCAACCATTACACATGACAGATCTGGCCACTGATCAAGTCTGTCATGAGGAGAATAAAGTAAAGAGCAAAGTACATTTATATTCTTTCAATTTCTAACATCACTCGAAAGGTTTTGATCTCTGGTTTGCTACTTGATTGATGACTTTACGCAGTTTTGCTACAAGCAGGATCTACTGCTGGTATTTCCAACACCAGTGTCAAAATCAGGTTAAGTCTGCTGTAATCAACTCTACTGTTCTGAGTGGAACTTACATTGTAGGATCGAAGCAACAGTACAGAATTCAGTTTGATTGTAGAATTAATTCAAAAGGGAGCATTATGACAGCTTAAACAGGGAAAAGCCATTTTGTTTCCACTGAGCAAACCATGGCCAAGGTATAGCTGAACACACCATGGATAAGGTATAACATAGCACTTGAAAAAAAAAAAAATCAAAGCCATTCAATCAAGTCGTATACATGTGACTGACAGAAATAGATTGGGATGAAATACCAAATTTGTGTCTTGATATAATCATGATATATATTCTTTAAATTTCTTTTTTTTAAATTGAAATTACAAATCTCTCCCTTTACAGGGGAAGACGTCCTGGAATGATGTGTACAGTGTCTCGATATATTTCCCATTCTTTCCTCTCAGTATCATTGAAGCTTTCTTATTCTTGCACACATGCACAGGTGGTAACACTATTTCCTATATCTGGGGCTAGGGCCCCATATCAGCATGGTCCTGCATCCTTTCACCATGCAAGACAGACACAGCTACAGGAAGCTGCACCTGTGTATTCACTTCCTTATGGAACTCACCCTGTGTCTATATCTATGGGATTAGATGGCTTGGGAGTCAACAGGTTAAGAGAGCAGAGTACATTTATAAGTAAGCATCACCTACCAAACAAACTGTGTTCACAATCAGCTATGATTGGCTATCACTGATGCTGCAAATGGTCTGCATTCATGACATCCTTTAGAATTTGATGTGTTCCTTTAACCAGATTTTTTACTATACCATGTGGGATAGAAACCACTACCAAGCATGTTAGCCTCTCAAGAGTACAATGTGCTCCAAGACAACACACAGGAAAGATCACTTTCACTTCCCGGTAGTGGTTAGAATCAGTCTGACTCGCGCTACGTGAGGTCTTCTCTTTACTTCACGAGTCCAAACGAGTGCAGCTCAGTCCACTGTTGTAAAGGCAACTTCCGGCGTCAGGTTCAAAAGGTTGTAAGTAACAGCACAGAAATCATGATGGTAACTATACAAGAAGGTGGTTACCCTTTGGTTGCTCACTCGGTAATACTTATAAATTTAACCCGTTGAGGACGAACTGATTTTGCTACGACACACATTTCCCATAGACCCCTGCCCGAGTATACTCGGGACTTGTCCTCAATGGGTTAATATCCTGCCTATTCAAATCATATGACTCCTGCCAAGTTTGCGCAAACTCTAGCCCCTCGGCATTCCAAAAAAGACAAAAAATGTGAACAAAAAGAAAAAAAAAAAGAGAAAAGATCATACTGAGTATTTGGGCCCAACTTTGTAGGTCCCCCCAGGGGCACTAAAGTCTTGTGTACAAATTTTGATGCCCTCTACAGATTTCTCAAAAGTCTAGTGAAGAACCAGCCACTAATCTTCAAGAAGATGGAAATGGAATGCTGTGCTAGAAATATGAGAAAATGTGTAGTTTTCTGTACATCTTACATTGTTCCACTTTTGTGATTACAAATTGTAGAGTCTACACTGTACTTATCCAGAGATGGGTTTAATTCAATCAAATTAAATTTAAACAAATTTATAACTTTTGAACAGATTGTCAAATTTTCCTCCATCTACACTGATGTGATCTGCCAATATTTACACATTAACTATCTCTACGTACGCATTTTGGGTACATTTCCCTTTAACCCGTTCCTTACGGGAACCTGGTATACCAGGTTCCCGTAGAAGCAACTGATATACGGGAACCTGGTATACCAGGTTCCTAAAATGAAGACAAGAGTGCCTGCTTTAGTGGCCTAAATTCATATTTCTTTGTCTTAAAATGCCCAGAAAAGTGGGTTTGATAAAAAGATCAGAGTTTATTCTATCAGCATGTGTTCTCCTTCTGTTTGAAAAATGCGTATTTCACAGGATTATGTACCTTTTTCCTGATTTAGTTTTTCGCTTGTTCTGTTGTAAACTCGTACGAACATGTACATAGCAATGAAGGCTGAGATCAGTTAGAAATCTGGGTTCTCTGACCCCAGTCACTTCATTCAGGTACCTGGTTTTGTGTAGAACAAAAGATTCTGTGAGCTCATCAGTGCACGCTATATTCATACCTCGCACCAGATCGATATTTCCATTGTTCACTGGCACATGTACAATAGTTGACTGTGGAAAGGGGGATACAATGTACCGCTTGACTGCCTTCACACAGGTGGATTACCAACCTGTCTGCCTCTCTGTCTACGGGCAAAAAGAATCTCGTTTGGGGGCATTAAAGGCACTCAGAGAACTGTGGAAGGAACAGGATAAATGTATCTTTTTAAAGGTAGGGATCAGAAACAATACTTACCCTTTCCACTTGTGCCTTTGTTTGGTTCATGTCTTCATTTGCTCTTTCAAACTGGAGTTTGGCTTGAACCCAGGCTTCGTGTGAATGCTTGTATGTTGTCTTCGTCTGCAAGTTATCAAGATATGTTATCATTATTAGCATTTTTTTACAGCCAAATGAAAATGACAACAAAATTAACATAACATACATACATATGGAAATGGCACAGTTGATGTATAACACACAGTATGAATGTTATCATCAAACTAAGAATAAGATTTTTTAGACATTAAAACAATACCACATAGACCAATCCCTCGCTCCCTCCCCCCCCCCCCCCACCCCACACACATAAAAAAAAAAATCATAAAGCTGCGGCACAGTATCAAATAAATCATGGATATACTGTATATGAAATCATTTTTCTGAATTACAAACAAAAAGAATTCCCAATTAAAAGAAATAAATAGAACTTTATATTCCTCATGGAAGCCAAATAAAAAGAAATCCAGTATGAAGAACATGCATTTCCATTTAATTCCAAACTCAAGAACACATCTGTTTGGGGGCACATTCAATGCATGATTAAACATTTAAATGTATAAAAAGGAAAGGGAGCTTTAATACAGGTGGCATTTTTTTCTTTCATCATATAAAAACTTTGTTAGCCAGCCAAATAAAGTATATAAAGATACATAGATAATTATATCAGGTCGTTTAGGCTACACTGTTCCTCAAGGCTAGGGAAATGGAGGTGTGGCATGGTTTGAGGTGTGCCACAGTCACAATCTATGCTGTCATCAGTAGAATATCCCCACTTATAGGATAGAATTAGGTATAACCACAGGCTTGGTACAGTCCTGGGCTGTAGATCACACAGGGGTATTTAAGCATGTGATAAGAGGACAATAAAGGTAGCAATTTCTGACAGCACTACTACCAACTACAATTGAGAGCAGTACAAAGAAAAGCAAGCATCAACATCACATCCAAATTCTTTAAAAAAAAATCTCACTCTACAATGACTGCACTCTATCATTTCAATTCTAAATGAACAATGATTATGTGAATCAGAATTTTAACGTTTGAGATCTGCTTGCTTTATTACCATTCCAGTTTCTAGTACCTCGAGGGGCAATTTCACAGTCTGTCGACCTTCCTTAAAGTGTTCTTTGGTCACACATGCCTTGCACTTGGGTGTTTACCCTGCAAAACCTCTATGCAAATGATTCAAATGACTGGCTTCTAACAAAAAAAACAAAAAAACTTTACAATTCCCCTGTCCACTCATAAACTCATGAGGGTGCCCTTACACTCTCCAGTTTCTTGATGGATTTCTCCAGGTTGTTGTCCTCCTGTTTGAAGTCCTGGAGGTGCTTCTTGCGCTCCGCCCTCAACTCCTGCATCAGTGCCTGCACCTCCTTCATCACGTTGTTGATGAGCGACTCGCCCACGATTTCGTGCTGGTTGGCTATGCTGTTCATCTCTTGCAGGATCTGGCGGAAGGCGCTCAGTGATGAGTACCTAGTTGGGTTTTGATGGGGAGAGAGGGGTGTAGAAACATCAAAACGGCAAAAGAAAATACACTGGCAGCAACTATCTATGCGGCAAGCACCAAGACATCTGATTAAGAAAACAGTTCACAAATTGTATCACATACTATGTGACAAATTGAACAGAAATATTTGGAGCACTGTACACTACACTGTATAATAGGATAAAACAGCAATATTTTAGCTGTCCTAGAGTGCAAACTTGTTTTCGTTGCTGTTCTTTATGAAAAAAAAAAAGGGGGGGCCCATTGAAAAATAATTTGCACCAGGTAAAATTGATACAAAATTCAAGCAATTTTATAAGCAGATCAAACATTGTTAATATTCAAACCCATGCTAATAAAATGCACACTTCTTTCTGCTATGCTAATAAAATAGCAAACTTCTTTCTCCTCACATCCCACAATCACATGAAGTAAACATATACCACTTTTTAGCAGACACAGAGACCATTCAGGCATCAGCATTGTTACTTTAAGCATTTCGTCTTTCAATCTTCAAATGAAATTTACTTTTCCCTACATTCACAGGTAGAGGAAAGATCCATGCGGCTGGATCCATTGATGAGGTCACTCTGTTGGCTAAGTCCTTCACAAAAAGAATTACCTCTAAATATAACATGTCAGAATGCTACTACAACAGTGTAGCTCACTTGCCCTAGCAACTGAACCTCACTGTTTGGGAAAGTAACGTAAACAAGCACCTGACTCTTTAGAAAGTACCGGTATAGGGCAAGTGGAAGAGATATCCTTTGTAATGCCCTGAATAAGACACAGATATTAAAGTTTATTACAATTTCTCAGCTAAAGTCCAATACTCCAATTTGTTGTTACTCACTTATATTCTTCTTCCTCCTTTTTCTTGGGTAGGTAGTTTTTGTAGAGTTTCCTGGAACACAAAGGGATGGAAAAGAGACAATGACTGATCTCAGTATTTGTCTACTACAATTCATTCATGCATGTATCATCCTTGAAGAAAAAAATATCATCAGTCACCTCATACGAACCAACTAGGATCACCTCTGACTGATGTAAAAGGAAAACAAGAATGTCGTGTGAAATGGTGCAACACTTGGATCAATACTATTATTATAAACTCATAGAATACATTTTAATAACTGTAATAGTAGTGCATAATTCATACTAATACTATGTGCACAAATAACTCTATAGAACTGTATAGTAATGAACACATACAACATGCAGAAATATTCTAATTACCCTTTAATGTGATGAAAAAAGTCTAATCATTGTGGTGTTTTTGTTTGTCTTTTTTTTCCTTGACAACATACTGAGGACCCCATCTGACAATTTTTGAAAGTTTGTCAATTAACAGACAGATGTTTTGAGCTCACTGTCACTAATCTGTCCCTAAAGAGATCCCCACAAGGACAAACACAGAGTGTGTCATAGTATGTGTACATGTATGAAGTAGAACTACATTGTAATGTTGTCCTTTGCTGTTGTATGTTCATATTCCCCGTATTTGTCATAGCAGCTGGATGTGAGACTGACTCAGTAACTGCCTTTAAATCATCATAACCTGGGGCCCCATTTCATCAAACAAACAAACCACCATCAACAAAAACAACAACAACACAACAACAAAAACAGCAACAACCCACAAGAAACAAAAAAGTTGCAAGAAAATGTAGCCCTTTGCTGGAATGACTGTGTCCTGGTAATTAGAATTCAGCTTCCAGATTGACTGTTGCTATGGAATGTTGCCATTCTAAAAACAATAGCAATCCTAACATGTTAAATTAAATGGGGCCCTGATGTACATTAAAAAAAAAAAAAAAAAAAAAAAAAAAAAAAATTCCTACTAACCAGGACAGGTCATAGAACATCTTTGTCCACAAACACACACTGTCCTGCACAAATACCAGGTACCCCTATTTAGGCCTACATCTCAAACATGTACAAAAAATTGTACACAACTTGCTTCTTTGCTAACGATTATAACGATACAGCTAGTTCTTACAATGCATTGAAGGTTACTAGCAGGTTAGGCTATATGCCAAAACTGTACATACTTTTAAAAGCCAAAAATATGAAAAGGAAAATTTCTTTCACAACTGGTGCATTGACAGCACGGAAGGGGAGAAGAGTGAATAGTCCATTCTTTAATATGTACAAAGAAACTGCTCAGTCCTGCTGTGAATAGTGTCTTTTTTCATGTACTTCTTTTATTTTGGGTGGGAGTTTGTTTGCCTTTGCAGAATTTTTTCCATTACACAAAAAGAATGAAATGACCCAGATACAGCACAGTAAGGAGCCCCCTGTGTGCCTGTTTCTAGTGGACGCATCTGTTTGCATATAATGTACATCAGTGTTTACACTTTAAAATACAGTCTGGAGTTTAAAATGAAATGACACCAGAATAGATAGCTCTGCCGCTCATATGAAATGAAAGTAGTAGTATACCTACATTTTGCAGCAAATTTGTGACAAATTTTAGCAAATTCAAACAAAGAGCAGGTAATGGCCATTTGATCTGCACTATGTCACCTACAGTATAGTCTAAGCCAATGAAAATAACCCATTTGTGCACAAATGAAGAATAAACCCAAAATATGAGGTTTTTTGTACAGAACTTTGCTAATAGATCTATATGATTTTACTTTATATGCCAGTCCTTTTGAGGGTAGTGACTTTCTCCTATTTGACGTACTTATTTATAGCATCAAAAATAGTGAAAGAAAACACAAATTCTATTGTTTTGGGATTTTTTTTTTTGGGGGGGGGGGGGGGCAGACAGAGATGTTAGTGGCATTAATAAAAAAAAATAAGGAATAATGAATATGCAAAATTACAGTCACACGACTACTCCCTTGTTTCATTATTTTTGATTTTCCTGACATTCAGACTTATTTTGCTCCTGCCGTATGTCTGACTTTGCAAAATTGTCTACGCCTTGCAGCTCCCATGCCATGGCTTTTAATGAAAGTGATTCTCATGGGGAGGGGGAGGGGGAAGAGGAGGGGGAGGGGAGACTGCTCCATCCGGCATGTACTAAAAGATGCAGGATGTCGGGAAGATGGAGCTACTTAGCTTAAAGGCACCAATTAACAAAGTTTCTGGTTGAAAAGTCTTAGCTGCAGGTTTCATTTACTTGTACATTGTACACATTGTAGCATGGTAACATTTCTTTGTGCACAGATGTACTGATAGTGACAGTACAATATTCTTACGACTTCTGTGTACTGTAGGAATGATGGGAAATAATAACCAGAGGTCTGGAAACTAGACTAGGACTAACAAGGAGTGCCATCTATTCACCACTAATTTTGAATTGTTTTATTTGTTTGCTGTTGTTATTGTTTATTTTGTGCTGTCAATCTGATTATTGATTTCTGGTAGGTGATAGATGGACTTGAGATAAGCATGAGTGGGTCGATTCACACACAAGACTTATCAACTTTTGGATCCTGGTGCAAACCCCGTTCACACATTTTTTAAAAAAAAAAAAGGGAAAAAAAAACACAGAAAAAGAAGAAGCCTAATTCAGGTTATAGTGAAGCACTTTCAATCTCTGGACTGTAAAGTACATTCATGCATCCCTGAACTCTGCCACATTTTGTGTGGGCCGGCTACATTCAATCACGCAAGTGGCTTCAAATATCCCTTGTGGTAATGTTTGAGTGCTTACAGTGCTTATCATATATTCACTTTGTCATAATGTATCAAGCATTTGGTTGACTTGATCACACGTTTCTATAAAGAAAACTCTGATCATAATCCATGAATCACCACCCTTGACATGTACATGTATTCTCTGAAGAGCTCTTTTCTGGGAACTTCCATGATGAGGTAGACGATGTGTTTCCTCAACGGTGCTTTAAAATCTGAACACATTTAATGCACTGCTATGGTACGAGCAATACAGTACGATTCATAGATAGAGAGACAGATCGTATAGTATACACCTGTAGCATAGAATAGTATAGATAGATAGATAGATAGATAGATAGATAGATAGATAGATAGATAGATATAGGTACATAGATAGGTAGAAAGCATAGATATACATCGATAGGGACATAGATACATAGATACTGTATACGCTGTAATTTTCGCGTACATAAATTTTCGCGAATTGCCGCTGTCACACATTTTCGGGAGTGGTTAAATTCGCGATTAGGGGACCAGAGAAAATATGAAGTGGCACAGAAAATGTGAATTTTCAACTTACTAGCAAATAAGAATGATACTAGTTATACACTGCATGAAAAAAACTTACCAAACTCTGCGAACTAGTAAGTTAGAATTTAACATTTTTGAAGTGGTTAAGTATATCGCGCTAGATTTCTGACGAGTGGTACGAGGGGTACGAGTAAATTCAGCGGCAACCAGCTGGAGCATACGAAGCCCCGGCCCCTAAAGTTGACATACAGTACTTGTAAAGACGTAGCGGCATGTGAACGCAAGAGCTATGATAGCGCACATGTAATCAAGGGTGACACGCCGCGAGTTTGTAACGTTGTGGCGCGATGAAAAAAACAAAAACAACAGAAAGTGGAATTTCTCGCAGAAATAGTATTGCGCCGTCTACTGTGCTGTGTGAATGCTACTTACAGCGACTGGGCTGTGTATACTAGTAGTTCGACGTGGATGTGCTGTATGTGCGTAAACAATTTATAACAGTTTATAATGGTCTGTTCGGTAAGCCGTGACATGGTATACTAGTACTGAAATGTTTGTATCATCAAAGCAAGGGATTCATTTTGGAAGGTAATATTTTCGCGTGTTGTTAATTTCGCGAATAGCTCCTGACTCGCGAAATTCGCGAAAAATAAAACCCACGCGAAATATATAGCGTATACAGTACGTACATAGATAGATACAAACATACAAACAGAATGACAGACAGAGACTATATATTCTACCTTATCTCAGAGACTTAGTAAGCAAAAGCAGAAGTAGAGAGTAGTAAAATGATGAGAAGATGAAAAAAAAATCATGAAGAAACAAACATGGAGGAGGAGGATGAAAAGAAAAAGAAGAGAATGGAAGGGGAGAGGCATGGACAGGGAGGATGAGAAAGAGAAGGAGAACGTAGAAGGAAAGATGGAAAGAGGAAGAAATGCATTTTGAGAGTTATCAGAGAGAAGGAAATGAACAGAGACAATGATTAGAGGAGAGGTTATGATGATTACTGGTTGCTTTCTCAAAATTCAAGGTTGCTATTCCTCTAGAAATACAAAACATTATTATTGTAGTACTCAGTAAGAGGCATATTTTGGATACAAGAGTCATCATGGTTGATGTAACTGAGAAAGCTGCACAACCTACATTCATACTATTAAAAGAGTGAACTATTTAAAATTTCAGAATAAAGAATAACTTTTCCATTCAAGAAATATATATTTTTAGGGGAGAATTTATATCATACTATTAAAATATCAAAATTTGGTATAGTTGCAGCTCTGCATTATACTCATGCTAGGGGGTATTATGATGGAGGGTGAAGATGCACGAGATGTGAAAATAGAGACAAACTTACTTGAGTTGAGATGCATAATCATTTTCAATTTTCTGCCTCTCCTTGACAAAATGGCTGAATTTTTCCACAAAGTCGATACCTCTGTCTGTATGCTTCTCAAGATTACTGATCTGGTCCTGTGATGAAAGACATTGGGTAAAGAGGAAAATATCCAGTTTCATTAGCACTTTGCCAAAATACATGAATGTGCTGGTAGGCAAACTCATTTCCCACCACCAGATTATCAGGTAATTCTAGTAACACACTTGAGGTGAAAAAAAGAAATATAAACTGTACCTGTACATTCTACTATACACTTGTCACACAAACTAGTATCTATAGAGTACAAAACAGCAACAAAGAAAAGTGTGCACCACGTCAGTGCAAGTATACTTGTTTACAAATACAATAGTACTGCTTTCTTTATAGCAAAATAACTTCCCTGTGGGTCTATGAAGATGATATTGAAAAAGACCCAACAAGTAGAAACAGATTAATTCTCAATAATGTTTATGACACAACGAAGAACCAAAACACTAAATGCAATTGGGGGAAACAACATAATTCCAATATTGTATCAATTTTTGTTTCATGAAAACTACATTGTAATCATTATAAAGAACATGAGAAGGCATTATAAGTTGTAATTTAAATAATTATGGCTAGCATATCAAGGAGCAAAAAAAGAAAATCCAGTCAGCCATAGTGATTCTCAGTATCATAGAGATCTAGGCAATTGCAACATGTCATCATTCATTTTAGAAACTGACAATTCAAAATCTTTCCCCACCTGGAGAGAGCATTGGTACACACATTGCAAGACATTTTATTGTCACACCTTTGGCATTCCATAGAATATCTGGTTCTCAAATGTCAAGTAATTACATATGTAGCATGACGATCCCAATGACATGCATACACCAATTACAACTCATTTCCATTTCATTCCCATAAATGCAATGTACAACATTGTGTTTGTCTTCGTGCTTATCTGTAGAAACAGAATCACTTCCACTATAAACTCTGCATACAGCAGTGGGTAAATTTTCAATTGATGCCATATCAAAACAATATGTTATATCATGGACTGACAGTAATATTCTAATTCCAATGTTGTTCTGCTTCACTATGGTGACTTCTTCAATGTGAAACTCATATTCATGATATTTTTTCTTCCTTCTCCTCTAAAGAAAATTGAGAACCTTTCTGTCTCAATGTTTCAATTATGGACTGAAAAGTAGCGCATCAATAATTAATATAAAATCTGATTTGAAGACTATGAAACAATAACATGGATTTCTTTCATCACGATACTTCAACAAAGCAATACTTACTGCTTTTTTATTTGCAAATATCCCAACACAAATTACCAAAGTTCGAGTTCTTGGAATAGTTTAGAAGGACACTGTGATTCTAATTAAATAATTGACTGACACAAATATGACTGATATCTGAGGTGATCCCGCATCATCTACAATAGGGCCTCACCTTACACTTCCATGAAATTGGTTATAAAATGCAAATAAACAGACAAACAAACAATTTTTCAGAGCAAGATACAAAAAAGGCAATTTGAGGTGTGTTCAAGCCACAATTTGGCACGGTAAATCCAGCATACTGATACACATGGACACAGGTACAGTACACTCGGGTACACCTAATCAGAATGGATCCTTCCGCCCATGGAATACTACGTGCCGTAATCACACCGTGCCAAACCACACTCGCCATTCATATCTCTCTCTCTCTCTATCACACACAAATACACACACACACACACACACACACACACACACACAACTGAGACTAATTGAAGATAACCTCTCCTTCCCCTGCTGCTCAACGGGCGATTTCCATGAAGTTCTTCCTTTGGTAATCTCGCACCTTTTAAAAGCAAGACAGATGACACCCACGTGATTCTGTTCTGTTCCGACAGCAGCATAAAAATGTATGGGTGAGCAGGCGGAACTGTGTTAAAATCAGGGTGCACGTGAGTACTTACACGCAGAAATAATCCCGCATGAAGTCGTCATGCAGTTTGGAAATGTGTTAAACATGAAGCACAGCAGGCTTTCAGTCTGATGTATAAAGTTCCTTGACTGATATGACAACATACAGTTGTACCAAAACCAATTATTTTATTTCAAGAAACCGGGGGGCATTTCATGAAGCGTTTTGTCAGATATTTTTTTTTTTCTGACAAATTGTTATAAGCTACTGAAATCCTTGCATCTGATTGGCTGAGAGCAAATGCGTCGGACATATTTGTGGGACAAAATGCTTCATGGAATGCTTCCCTGGTCCTTTATAGAAGATGTATAAATGAGCAATGACATAAATGTACAACTAGGCCTACAGCATGTTTCATTTAATCATCATAAATGTCATGTGATAGCAATATAATCACTACACAAAAGTGGAAATATCAGTCAAAATAAAGGGGAATTTTAACAAAGCACTTTTTTTACTTCAAATTTTAACAGGTCTCGGGAGATTTTTGGCAAATATAATGTTAATCTACTGTATGATTGAATCATCATCATTACATCAATATGATACAACTACAGAATACAACCACTGTTTCTACTTCTACAGTTGTTCATCTACCAATATTTCCCATAATGATCATAACACAGTTCATCCCTGTCATTATTACACTAATACTATTTTATGTAGAGAGAACAGGTTTCCAATAAAATATTGGCTTCATGATAATTAACACCATTCCTCTATTTATACCATCACATCAATCATACATGTATTTCTTTTTTACTTTAATTGTACGGCTTCCATTAAAAGCTTACTGAGTAAATCAATTGATCTTGCGGTGACATCATACAAGTTTCACTTTCATTACAGTTTTATTACTTGTTTTTTTTTTTCTTTTCTTTTTTAAATCATTTATTGTTATGATACTGGAAAAGGGAATGAAAAGCCTGAAAGTTAGACTAGCATTCAGGGGGGTGTACACCTCCATGCAACAGGTGGAAACGCCATCATATTGGGGTTTGACCCGTTCCTACAGAGAAGCACTTTTTGACTTTCACCTTTACCCATTATCTAGTCTGCTCTTTTCACAGATGGAATATAACTTATACTCCTTGGATAAGCGTATTACATGTGTGCATGTGTTTTTGTACATCTGTGCGAGTACACACCGTTCAATACATATAGGATCCCACCAAGACACCTTCTATACAAATGACACTCCTGCGATGAGGGTGAGATGAGCCCTACAGTACATTTGTATACTTGCACAATGCGGATCAGCAGAATTTCTGAATATGAGAGAAAAACTTTGTGTGATCACATGTACATCTACCAATGTGCATACCTACAGCCTACATGCTGCAGTAGTCCTGTATGCAGTGTGTACGTATCAGGTAGACATACAATTTTACTGTACACTGTAATTTATAGTGACATCCTTGTCTGCAGAATGCTGGACATTTATATTACCTTCTAAACAACATTTATTACATTACTGTATTCCAGTGGGCCACCATTTTGGGGCACTTCAAGAAAGCTGTATGTACACAATTGTACTATGTCACAGCCATCACCAGTTTAAGCTACAATTTTACATTAAATGCTGAGAATAGAATATCCATTTCCATGCATTTCACACACAAAAGTCAGAGAGTATCAAATAGACACTAATCTCTTCCTTCATACATTATCATCATCTTAAATGGGCTGAAGCTATCAGGCCCTGAAAATGGAGGCCATCATTTCCATTCATAATAATCATATCACTATTTATTTTTACTCACCACTGATCCCAACAGAAAAAATATTATGGCAGCAGGGTCTCAATTCAAAGACTACAAATGTATGCACATCTCAGGCATGAAAAAAAAAAAAGTTTATGCTGCTCACATGACAAACTGGCTGAAACAGAAACTAATGCGTTGAAGAAATTTCACTACACAGCTTTCATCTAAACTAACAGCCCCTCAGAGAATCTACTGTACAACTCTGTACTATACATTGTGCATGCAAGTGTTTCGGATATTGACACATAATACTGCCAAGAAGGACTTTACAACAAGTACACTGTAGCCGCCATTATGAGAAAAGCCTACAACGTGATCCAACTGATTCCACTTTGGACATATGAACATAAAAAAAACAATGACTCTCACTTGTCTAGACATAAAAAAGTGTAGCAAATCACTATTAAACAGAGCTCTATCAGTTACAATGTGTAGCTGCAGCCACTCTATCCTGTTCTATAAACTAAGATTACAATATTATGACAGCAGGCACATCACATATACTGTACTGTAAATACATATGTACAAAGAATATTAATAGCATGAATCCAGCAATGATGATGATGATAATGATAACCCACAGCATTTGTATAGCGCCATATAGGCCTACAATTGTATCTGTTGCAGAAACATTCAAAGGCGCAGACTCCTTCAAGAGAGTTAGCAATTGAATGCCTGGTGAAAAATGTGAGTCTTGAGTAAAAGGCTTTGAAGTGATCCCGTTTGTCAATTGTCAATAATCAATTTACTAGTAAGTGGAGAGGTAAAAAGTAAACTTGTAAGCTGAAGTTCAATTGATAATTTCTCATGTTTCTATATTCGGCATAGGCCTATACAGTAGGCCTATATTCATAGGCCTATACAGTATAGGCATAGGGGCCCTACATGTACATGGCAATAACAGAATTTCCCCTCACATTATACTACAGGTAGATGCTATTGATATAATGTACATTATGGACGGATTCCTTTGCTTACACTACCGGTTGACATACTTTTCATCTATTCTAGACATGTTTGTAATATACTGTGTGCCACTATTTGTACTCACTACCAAAAAAACTACCCTACATCCTATTGACCTCACTCCAAGGCACTAGGTTCATTTTGTGTATAAACATCGCCTCACTGAACAGCTGACTGCCCACAAACTTTGCCTACCAAACAACTTCCTATCCCAAGGTAATTCTCACAGGGCATGCTCACTGCACTGCATAATATTGGGCCTTCATGTACATTGTATGTGGTATGAAATGAAAGAAAACCACAATACAAAGGCACAATTATGGTTCAGATCCAACTTCATGGTGTGGTCACAGTGCGTAACACACAAAACTGATGGATGAATAACACCCTTGGAATTTCTGTGGAGAACAATAAAAACACACTTTTCACCTCAATTCTTTCTGTTTGTGATCCTGCATGTCTTTGCAACCTCTTTTTCGACATTTCCCTTTCTTCTGAGGTTATCACCAACATTCCCTAATTCTATGGCATTCCCTAAAATGTCATCAAACTGGATATTGTCGCTGGGGCGAAAAGACCTCACATCTACAAAATGTCAAATTTTCAGGAGAGAAAAAAAAATATGGCAGCCAAAGCACTATATCAAACGGGATAGCCTTTCCTTTGACAAATGCCGTTGGGGCTTCATTTCTGGGGTAAGACAGTTAGGATTTGGAGAGGACAGCACTTATTAACTGATTATCTGACCTTTAAAAAAAAGTCATTTTCACCAAAATTTTAGATACAAGGTCTTGTCACCCCAGCGACGATATTATGCATATTTACAAGATACTAGAATAATACACTGTTGATTTTTCATTTTACTCTTCATATAAAAGATACCATAATGCATTATACTTTTATATTTAATAGTGGAGCATGTATCAAAGTGGAACATTTTCTATGCAAGTTTGCATATTTGCATAAATTTTCATCAGTCTCATGCGGAGTGCATGAAAGCTGACAGCCTTGATAACGTCACCTTGAGAAACATATCATCAAGCAATTCCATCCACAGGTAGTGGTCTTCAATATAACCTTGTGCTGACAAATACAGCCCGTATTCCACCCCTAGAAGTGTATGTGAGAAGCTCTCTGATTAAAGAGCGCCCCTGAAGTAAAGTTACGCCGAAATACCAGCCCCATCGGACTGGGGCGTAAGGTTACAGCTGGCCCTCCCGGGGGAGGAAATTCAAACCCACAAGGAACGTTTGAGGGGTCTAGCCGGGAAATCATAGATCGTTTCCTGCATTCACTTCCTTCCATATCTATAGGTACGAATGAATCATCGCAAAATCGGAGGAGGAGATAGACAGAACGAAAGACGGATAAACAAGGAGGACAATACGGTGAAGGAGCACAAACTGAGAGTGAGGGGAAGGAGAATGAAAAGGATGAGATGAAAGAAAGAGAAGAGAAGATGAAGGAGAAAAAAGATGTAGAAAAGGAAACAAAAGGAAAAGGATGAAAGATAGGATGGGAAGAGGGTGAAAGAGACATGCAGGGATGCCAAGTTTGTATAAAACAACACTGCAGTAATGCTGAGGGCTGAAAAGGCACATTGGTGGAAACACAGTATCTTCACATTTCCTGCAATACACATGTAATGTATCAAAATATGATTTGGGAAAAACAGTATTTTCCATGAAACCTCTACATTTTTGGCAAAAACAGTATAATACTGCGAAAAAAAAGTTACATGGCATCTCTCCATGTGGAAATAAGAATGTGGGAAAAGACAGAGAGGGGGTGAGGAAGAGAAGGATTATCAAAGGAAACAGATAAGATAGAGAGGAAGGACACTGTCAAACCAGAAATACTTTCTTGCATTTTAATTTCGCTACTTTCGCAAGAGCCATGGACTGACAAAATAAAAATGCACACAACAGTTCTTGTCCATACTATACATGTAGGACCTACATATATTGTATATTCATTTGAATAAAGGCAATTCTCATAAATTTCATGCAGCGAAAAAGGCCATCGGCTCCAATTCACAAAAGTTTTATGGCATGAAAATATCTTGCCCTACAGTAGCCAGAATCATATACAAGATCCCTGCACAAACCACAGAGTGCCCTCCCCCTATGCAAAAGATAGTCACAGCCATACAAATTACAACAAACCTATTCACACAGCCCTGCTTATTTTCAGTTTGAATTCAATGTCAAATATTTTATGCAATCATTTCCCTACAGACACAGTTTCCTCTGCAATTTACTATTTCCTTAATACCCAGACAAAGTACAGTCTGTACAAAGTACACCCGTGTATATCTTGTCCCTATTTCTTAAGTATGGCAAAATTTATGTACACAGAGTCCATGCCTTCTTTGCCTTGGAAGTAACTATTTTTGGTGTACCTCTGCCATGGGATAAATAACTTTTTTTTTCTTTTTTGTTTAGTTGAAATGACAAGAAATATACTGCTTCCATGCCTGTATTAAACATAACTTGACATTTTCTGTTCAGAAATACCCTTATCTCAAGTCAACATACCTGGTACATATATATATATATATTTTTTTCAAAAGTCAAAATAAGGTCTACAAAATGGGCTAATGTCTTTCCAGTTGATAGCCTAGATGAAAAATCACTGAAGGTAATATTAAACATGCCCTGAAATCATCATTTTGAGAGCCTTACATACGACTTTGTTAGATTTCATTCTCTCGCAAAAATTTTCCAATACACAAATAACATGTAGACGTACAAAACTTATAGTCCAACCTATCCACATCCTCGTTGGTCCCTAAAGTACACTGCTTTTTAGTGCCATTCATCACTCTACCTTGTCAAGCAAATCAATCAAGAGGGAGTTACACGATACTTTGCTTACAACCAATCCAATGAAAGTTTCATCTTTTTCTTTCTGAATTAAATATTATTGTTTTTGTTTTTAATTTTGCTACTTTAAAGTTTAGATGTAGGGCACAGATTTGCAGTGACATTGAGTTTATTAAGGACCAAATACAAGATGATCTTGGGAGTGCTATTACGCTTCAATTGAATTAAAGTATTCATAGAGTGTATGGGTCTGGCATAATGTTTGAACAACAGCCTGCATGGGGACCCTCAATATATTAACAAGGATAATTGCCCTTGTGGCTTTTGGTTTCATGACTACATAAAAGTGAACAGTTTTGATGGGCACATAAAATCATACATCAATAGATTCTTTCAGTGTACAAGCAGGAAGAAAAGATCCTTCTATGCTGGCATGTGCAATGTATGCAAATCTTTTTGCCATTGTTGGCCTACTCATATCATCCATTTGCTATTATATAGCAAGCTTGGCTGTATCGATTGCGCTTTTAATACGGTTCAATGTTCACACATTTTATATCTGGTTTGGAATGTTCAGAACTTCATACTGTTTGGTGGTGTATAAGTCAGAGCATGGAATAGTACAATATTGTATACACACTAAAAAAGGCTCAGGTTAAACTGTTCATGCTGAGAACTTTGTATGACTGGTGTTTTGGAAACACTTTTGGGAAGCTTCATGAGGCATACACATGTACTGAGAAAAAACAAATGGCTTGACTGTGGAGGAAAGTAATGTCATGTTGCAGATATGCAAATCCACTCATCAGAGAAAAATGTGCTCATTATTGGACAGTAGTCTTCAGTCATTCGAACGACGCTGAGATTGGATACAAGTTACTCAGATAAACTGTAACAAACATTGTACATTGTACAGTACCCAGACTAATGTTTGCTAACTAATGGCAGCACTTTTCAAGGAAAAAAGTGACA
Organism: Diadema setosum; assembly: GCF_964275005.1. NCBI lineage: Eukaryota > Metazoa > Echinodermata > Echinoidea > Diadematoida > Diadematidae > Diadema > Diadema setosum. The sequence continues at coordinate 3,512,696 of NC_092701.1, forward strand.
AAGTTTCCTCTAAACAATGGATATAAAAATATCCTTAAAAAATATTGTACAAATGTAAAGAATTCAAAGAATAAATGCAAGCATTTTTTTTTTTTTTTTTTAACAATTTTTCTGTGGATCATGAATGTCTGACAGTAAGTGATATTTTCCACTCAACTTTAAGAACTAATGGCAGGATTGAATCTAATGTAGGGGAAGAAAAAGACCTTGCTCAACTAACAACTCTGTATACCTTCTGAGAAATCTTTTGATCAGAGGAGGAAGGGGAACTAAGTTTTCAACCAAGCTCCCAAACACCATGAAAGCTTCGCTCTCTTTGAAAGCATTACAGGTTTACTTTGTATTCTTTACAGTTTTGATGTCACGGAGCTGTAATATCTTCTTACGTACGGCGTACTTGACAAAGTGGCTGATGTGACTTGTTTTAAAAAGTGTCATGGCTCATCAAATGACAGCTAAAGTCCCACACAGAACTATAACCTAAGCAAGACATACAGTATAATGCCAGCTCTATTAAAGTTGGCACTGAAAAATGGAAGGGATGCGTAGTCTGAGGGTTAATCGATTGGGTTCATTTGTCGGGGCATGAGGAAGTTGTGGATTTCGGAATGATACACTCAAACACCACGCAGGATATGATGGGTACAGCAGAGATTGTATGAGGTGCAAGGGAGAGGAGAAAAAAATGCTGATTTTGTTCGGTAATCTCGTCGGCTGGATGGATGTCACTTCTCCGAATGCTGCGTGACATGGAACACGTTTTCCACAGTAGGCGGGGGATGTCCTTCCTTGACGGAAAACCTAATCATGAAGCCCCCAAACCACCCATTGGCTTTAGCCCTTAAAAACCACAGTCCACAGTGAACCCAAATCTTGTGTGTTCAGTTTTATACACTGATTGAGCTGATGATGTTGAGGGTACAAATGTAATTTTGATAATAACGGTTATCATCATTTTAATTACTTTATCTTTCTATATACAAAGAAATAAAAATAAACAAACAAAATAATCCTTTTCATTGTCAATGTCATACAAATTACAATCATCAACAGAGCAATGACCTTGACATCAGTGTTGAAAATGGTGTAAGTAGATACCACACACAAACATCTCAACTCAAGCAAAACTCTTTATGAGAGGGTATGTCTTCCGTGAATACGTTATACAATGTATAAAACATTCATTTCACTATAAAGTATAGCAGGCTACATACACTGTACATATATGATGTACCATCAAGTTCACTTGACTATTGCGGTCCTGTTTATTCTCTTGTTTCAAGTCTGTAACCATGCACTGTACTAAATGAGATAATAACAATGAAATTTGATATTTGGCTCACGTATCAATATGAGGTTGTGGGGATAAGGATAGACTGCTCGAAAACAAAATAAAAATACTGACTTTAGCAGCCCTTGTGTAGGGGCATACCACCCTGTATCTCGTAAACCTGAGATTCCATAGAGGTACATGTACGAAAGAATTCACGAAAATAGCAATCATCCTATTTCTTTTTTCAAGTAAACATCATGCATAAACTTCATTTTTCCTCCCCTTTTCTCCCCCAAACCTATTAACTGGAAATTCTGTACTTTGTAATACATAAATCTGAATGTATTATGTAATGTACACTGTACACTGTACCTTTAATCTACATTTTTGTAGAAAAAGTCCATACAATTGGACTTTCACATTACAGCTTTTTATCACAACAGAGGCAAATATTGTGCGTTGTTCTTACAGGCCCTCAAAAAGCTCATGGCATTGGCAATGAGTTTGATATGATGAATAAACTTCCTTCCCACATAATACACAATTCTACGAGTGAAGCTGGCTGGCATGACATGCCTTGATTGTCAATTTTTAACAAAACCAATTTTGCACACCCCTCCCCCCCCCCCCCCCATGAGGAAGTTGGACTTGAAATTGACAGCTACTTTTGTATAGAGTAAAAGGAACTTTACTTTGACACTTATGTTTATAGTACGTCTTATATACGACATGCTGCCATGCAGTAACCATATCACCGCAATCAGCAATGTGTCAAACATACATCATGCACTCATCTTACAAGTGTTTCCTCTTAATAACCTGTTGAAGACTAGTCCTGAGTATACCCAGGCAGGCATCTATCGGAAATGTGTGTTACAGCAAAAACAACCTGTCCTCTACAGGTTAACAAGGAAATTACTTCTTTTTTCTTTATAGCACTGTGCTGTCATCACATTCTGACCATGGACTTCCTGTTATAGTCAGACTTGACATAAAATATATTTCCCCCATTCTAATTCCTGTATTGACCTGGTCATGTCCTGACTACAGTGTATTTGTTGCAAATTGGATACTGCATGCTAAATCACTGACCACTACTACAAATTATGTTCCACTTTCAGGAACGATCCCCAATGCTGGGGCACAGCCTTCCTGTTTAACAGCATGGTGTGACGGGGGAAACCCTGCTTCAGGAGTGGGCGTGTCCACTGTTTTTGTGATGGTACGAAATTTGATAAAGATTCACTCTCCCTAGTGGGTAGCTCCCTGTATGTGAGTGAAAAGTAGGCACTGACTACAAGTTTGCAAACTTCTGGTAAACAGCATCTACTTTTCTTGTCTCATGATTCCCTGCCTAACTGTTCCCTGTAAGGCCTGTGAGTAGCAGCACAGACACTTGCTCCCAACATATTTACACTATACTTTCCAAGTGTGCAATTCATGGAAAAATTTACAATAACACTAAACCAAAATCAGGCCAGCACACGCACGCATGCACTCAAACAATAAAAGCCAGTTTTCCACTTACGTGCATTCAAACCAGAAACTTTCTATGGCTACTTTTCATTGGCAACAAAAAGTGATACAACGTACATGCCCTGGGCAAATTACATCATTTTGATAAAGATAAGAAAATTGTCTTAATGTACATAAATCCCTGGCATTCAATTCATTTGGCAATTACAATTGTGGGTTATTATTGTGATTATCATTATTATCATTATCATTATTATGATGATGGTTATGATGATGATGATGATTATTATCATTATTATTATTATCATCATCATCATCATTATTTCAACACAGAAATGTGAAGTTATAAAAGTTATGGGGGACATTTCCTTCCCTATAGAAACTGATGTACAAACCTTCAAAAGTTGTTGCTACTAGTTGTCACACCAAAGGTTTTCTGAGTCAATTTGACAATATCTCAAGGATTTGAACTGGAACATCCATACCAAAACAAACTTTGTTACCTCTTTATTGACAATGAAATCTTTACAGCATGAAAGCAGGAATGCACAAAAGAGAAAATTAATTTTCCTATTAAAAAGGTACGGGAGTTGAGCGTCCTGTATAGGATGTAACAGCAATACTTACGAATAACAAACCATTGACCGCTTCTCGATAAGAAACTGTTGGCTCAGATGGGACAGAAACCAGCTTCTTTCCATGTTTCTCATGATTACCATTTGTTCTCAACTTCTTGTTCACGGACATTATTTCCTGCGTTGCACTTCTTCCCAATTTAGAGTGCAACATTAAAGTGAACCCCAATGGGTGCAGATACTAGTCAAGATCACTTCAAAACGACGGCACAAGACAAGCTAGACAAACACTGAGGTCTCAGCGATATCAGCAGAGGAAAATCTGTCACAAATCCTGGCAGACAGTCATGCAGGGATGCTACAGATCAACATGAAATGCCTTGTTAAGTATGAATTAAGTGTGGTGGAAACTTTGAAGAATAAGGCTTCATGGGGCACATACTGTATTCCACAAGATCACAAGAAGCACAAAGGTTGATAAAACACAAGGCAGGTTTGCTGTGGGTGGACTGTTTCTGATCCTTACGAATGAATAGAACTAGCCACAGTGAGATCGGCAAAGGCTCAAGCAGTCTCAAACTTATTGCACAAACTTTCAAGCCTTTCCCATCAACAATGACACAAACTCCGTGTCGAATCCAAGCGGATTTGGACTATCATCGGGCAGGCTCCAGAAGAACACAATTGACAACAAGGCTACAATGTATGTCTACGCAGCTGAATCCGTATGGCCTCCGCTTGCTGCGCCCAGTCACAAATTACATTTTCCACAAGGGCCGACGCTTCTTCTAACTTTGCGCCCCCCAGATACACTGTATTAGTCAGCGGAGAAAATGACAGAATCCGACCTCGCAGGCAACATCTCTTATTACTCTGATTGGATTAACAAAAAAATGTAGTCATCTGTCACAGATTAACCACCCTGCATACGCTTCCTTTTCTCTCTTTCGTCTCCCTCTCCGATATTTGGGGGGGGGGGGGAACTGGGCAAAACTCGACAGATTTAGCTCTGGGACGTGCTCCTCCTGACCTGGACAGCAATCTAGAGTATTCTTTTAACATCGCTGCGCAACTTTTTTTTTTCGCTCGCACGCGTGATGATGTAACAGCCACTCCTGCATGGGGAAGATAAAAATGCCCGTTTGCCAAATTTAGCAGCTGGATTATATAAGAGTAGAAGAAGGCATGGCCACAGATACCTGCTATTCGTCTTTTTGTATCTGTCACGAAAGTTCCAAGACTGAAAACAGCTGAAAACAGCTGTAACATTGAGGCTCTGGAAGAGTAGTTCATGACAAGCCAATTTTCGTTTCTAGGAAGTACAAAATTGTCTGCCTTCAAGTGATTTATGCCTGATATCTCTCTTATGAAATTTCATTACATAACCAAAATTGTATGTTTTAGAAGGAATGCAAAATTATTTCATGGAATATTAATAAAACAATGTTCAGAAATCTCTGCCATTTTTTGTTGTTATTGTGCAGGTAAGGAAAATCAATCCCGACAGTCTATAAAAGTTCTAAAATACACATTGCCATCAAAGACAAAAGGACACAGCATGCATTATGCCTAGAGTGTCTTTATCTTTTACCTATTGCAGACATTAATGTAGTATGGGTTTATTTCATGAATAGAATGATACAACTTATGTAACTGTAGAATTTTTGATGATGAAGGGTTGGAATTACTGTACCTAAAGGAACAAGTGACTTAATATAGACAGAGGCTAAAATCAGTCAAATCCTGAGAGACAAAATGGAGGCAGATAGGACGTTTGACATCTCACAAGAATGGCTCGAAAATAACTCTCGGACGGACGCAAATAGCAAAGGCTGTCAGCCGTCTCGGACAATTGCGTGACAAAACACAATATCGTCACTTGTACAGGAAACACTGTGCAAAGGGGACAGAAGGAGGCTGGGGCAGAAGGAGGCTGGGGCACGGGGGAAGACGATATCATCGCCACCACAGACAGGATTGATTTGTCCGTTTTCTCTCGTAGCGGTAATTCTTACACTGAAACTGAAAATTGGGTGACTTCAGAGACGATGAATGTGCAAGAACTAATACATGTACAGACAAACTTTGAAAGGTAAAACAACTTTATCTCTAATAATCTCAATTAAGTTTAAAAGTCTGAAGTTTATAAAAGTTGTGTGAAAGTAACTGAGTGCAATTGTAGGTTGGCCAAGTTGCCATGGTTTTGGCATGACAAGGAAAGCTTTTTCAGTCAACTTTCGTTGTACTTTGACACTTCCCTGCCGGAAGTGGAGAGAATGAGGCTGTGAAAACAAAGATGACCTCACAAGGCAACTTGCAGGGATGTAATACCATGCATGCACTTTGGTTACTATGGCAACCCTATACATGTACCTGTACGAAAGTACACAATACTTACTAGTGTACCATGTGTAAATGTCTAAAAAAGGTTCTGAATAAAAGCAAAGGAATACATAGATCTCTGAAGAACACAGCATTCTAGAATTAAGGGATGCTTTCTCTTCCGTGTGTGTATATTTGTTTTGTTTTTTTAGCAACTTTTGGTAGCATCTCATAATGCTATAAATGCTCATGGTTTCTCAAGCAAGGTAAGCTTGAGAATTTTCTTTACATTTTTCCATTGTCAGTAAATTTGAGCTCTGTTACTCCTCATAGATCTCTGCAGTAAGTCTCTCTTTGTGTCCTGTAGATGCTGCTTGAATAGTATGAGGCCCATTCTTGGTGGAAGTTACTACATGATTAAAAATCATGATGATTGACCTTTCTGTTTACAGTGAAATGGACAAATCGCTATAAGTCATGGCAATTCAGAAACATTAGGCCTACAAGTACCAGTATGTATTTGCCTCCTAAATGTACATTGTACAATGTACATGATGCACGGCCAGCCCAACAGTTTGCCGCATGCAGCTTGCAACTCATGACGTATAAAAGCCTGGCCACTTTGCCCAAAATTGTACTTATCAGATGTAGGTATCATGTGACCAAAATCATGAATTTTTCTTTTCCTGTGATGTGTCGTGCAAGTAACAGAAATCCCGACATATTTTCTGGAGATGGTTTGGATGGCGTTTGGCACAGTTAGCCTGGCAACTTTCCCCAAACGACACAATCTTTCTGACATTGTGATTTTTCTCCGTTAGTGTAAATGACTCTTATATCGTGTGGACCTACACACCCATAAAAAGCAAATACGTGCTCCAGCTTCTAACATGATGCTAATTATGGTCTGAATATTTACAAGCAGTCTGCACTCGGCGGAAGCATGATGTCTGTAGCCATGGTGTACAGCTCACTGTGATACGGTATGCGGGTCATGCGAGTTGTACGAGTACTTGATACATTAAGTGATTGTGTGAAGTGATTTCAAAAATCTTCCCCTGTGTCTGGTGTTCTCATCCCACCCATACCGTTACGCCAAGTCTGTTTCGTGATCACATGATGACAGACGATCAGGAAGCTTCGTGCGGTGCTGCAAACAACACGGCGGCATAACAGCAACGAGGTGAAGAAAAACAACAAACAAGATGCCGGGCGGTATAAAAGAAAATACCAAGAGTCTGCCATGCCCTGAATCCTGGTCGTGATAAAAACAACATATTTGTCATCAACAGGACCATGATGCAGTACTGGGGGGTAAGAATGAAAATACAGCAATGTCACACCTATACCTACAATATGTACCACCCGATCCAGAGAATTTCCATGCACATTGAGCACTTTGTTGTGACTGAACGTGTCATTAGCATTGATGTCCGCCAATCAGATCTATTGGAAGCATCAACACTGTATTACACTCCTTCGGCTTTACCAACATATCCTTTACCAGCGTGCATTTCTATATATCACAGCTACAGTCTGTAATGGTTTTTACTGACAACCGAAAAGCCTTATAAAGGCTTGACTGACATAGCAACACATGCATGCAAATTTGACTGCAAGTTAAATATAGATGGGAATGCTTGTTACTAGAACTTTAGAGAAAGATGTACCCAAAAAATTTCAAAACAGACGAGGCATTTACGAAGCCACAAACAAAAACAAAATAAACCTCACAAACAGTTTATTGCACATTCTAGTTTTTGGTCGGAAGTAGCTAGGCAACTACTGATGTGAGCGGAAAAGCGAAATCAAAACACCTTCCTCATAAATTCCACAGTTTTTTTTCCCCGAGCGTATGCTACAATGTAGCTTGCTCTCTAGCTTACCAGTTTTGTTCCGGTTTTTGGTCATGTGACATCCACTCTCCAAGCAGGGAATCTCCTGCCTGCCTGCCTACACTCACAGACATTTCCTGTAAGAATACACTACTTGTAAAACCCTCTCCAATAGCGTAATGTGACTCTGAAATTGTGGATATTATAAATTGTATATCTAGACTTCTCAGAAAGGCACCAAATTCTAATTAATTAATCAAAACATCTTGCTGTTACTCCCACAAATTATATGAATCACACTGCCACATTTTCAAAACATGTCTTTGCTATTATTGTTTTAACAAGTTCTTTGATGTCAGTAATATATACCTTTAATATAAGATTTTTCAGTTTTAAGCACTGGTCTCATCTTTTGCAAATTTTGGAACACGGTACTCACTATTAAAACTACAGCATCAATTGCATTAAAGTACTGCAAACAAACATTTTACATCTAATATTTCATTATCATATCTGTGCCCCTTTCAGTGAGATATTTCTTTCATCATAGTGAAACTTTAGCTACAGTTTTTAATACATTGGCCAAATATGGTCTAGAAAACAAACACGAATACCAAATATGGTATGTATCCCTCCCTCCATTCAAATGTTTCATTCAACCCCACCCCAGTTTCTGCAAATCTTCATGTTAATCTCATTAGTGACCCCATGAATTCCTTGCACATGAACTGAAGACCCCACCAGCATAGAGAGAATGTAAAGGAAGTACAGTAGACCCTGATGTGTGATGTACATGTACTGTAACCATGTCAAACATGTGATGTATCAAATGCACCCGTGCAAATGTAAAATGCTCAATATTCAGTGTCCTATCACATCATAAGATTTATCAACAGGATGAAAAACTTTCTCCAAGTATCACATCAACATTTTGGGGGCTTTGATCATCAAGTACATAAAAACTTTAACAATTCCCAAAGATAATTTATTCCTTGAAATTAAAGTGAACATAAGACTGGTGAAATCACATTCAGGTAGAAGATGGCTACACCTGTACCTTCCCTTTAAAACTCATATCCTCTGATATCAGCAGTAATCACATTCAGGTAGAAGATGGCTACACCTGTACCTTCCCTTTAAAACTCATATCCTCTGATATCAGCAGTAATCACATTCAGGTAGGAGATGGCTACACCTGTACCTTCCCTTTAAAACTCATATCCTCTGATATCAGCAGTAGGATGACCTGTGACATACACATCCCTGTTAGCATCATTCTGATAAGTGAGGGAGCCTGGAAAATCGATTGCTCGGTCAGGGAGCATTTTGGCGAATCCACACTGAACGACACTGAAATGGTACCTCGTCAAGGCTACTGTATTTGCACCAAGAGCGATCTAACGGCTGAAGGATGGGATTGACTAATGCATGTCTTGCAATAGTTCAAACATGCAAGTCTTTCTGTGATGTCACCTTATGCAAGCAAACCTATTACTTTGTATGAATCACTCATTATGTCTTCAATTTGACATTCAAGACGAACAGCAAGGTTGTACAAAATTGCTCTTTGGAGGCCCAGCTACACTTTTCAGGACTGCTAAATTCTTTCTGTTTTGGAGTTGGCCAAAAATACATGTAAAGGGTTTCACCTTCTATTACACAGCTGCTTTGTCTAAAACCAATAACTGAAGGATACAATGCCTAGTCTACACATGGGTATGTCACATGGTGACATTGGTAGGTATGAAAGTGAATGTGATCATAAACCTCAGATGGAGGAATAAGTCCCTTTAGCCTGGATAGACTACTCCCTTTACTTTAAAGAAGAGAATTCAAGTTGGGTGTGCAAAGGAAAAGCACACTAATTTTATAAAATATAGCAGGATATCAGATTTCTTTCAAAATGTATGCTCATAATATACATTATGATATGTTCAAGAAAAGGTAAAGGGTAAGGAAAAAAAAAGACAAAAAATATTTGCTTCTGTAATGATTTTTGACTGGATACTCATTGTTTCAGTTTTACTTTTTGAGTCATCTTTATATGCAAGGGTTAATGAGCTAATTTCTGTATTCATAAATATTACATGAGGTGATTTCTACTCGTTTCTACTAAGCCTGCTAAATATCTCGACAAGCCCAAGCCTTATTTTGATGACTCTACCTTGAACTGCTCTCATGATGTAAATGACAGGGAAGCAGTATGGACTGTCATACTGTCAAACCAAGCCAGGCAGGCTGAGGGCATCTGATCTCTTATCTCCCATCCCGTTATGCTATGCTAAGCACTCATAACGTGGAGGCATAATGCACATAATGCTTGGCTGAAGGGGTCTGCATCTCCCCCCCCCCCCCCTCCCAAATCTGTCAATCAGGGGGTGTCTGCAGTCACTGCCTCCGCCTCCGCTCAGTCACTGGGGTGGACAAGAGAGGGCCTAACACTAGTTTTCAGCAAAGGGGAGAGAGGCATGCCTGACAATGGAACACTCCATGAATGCAGTGTGTGGGAAGAAGACTAGTACCTGTAATATAATAAACCTGTTAACACCCACCTACAATGTAAATACAGCTGTATTATAGTTTAAAAAATTGTTTGTTTGTGTGTTTTTTGTTTTTTTTTTGGTGATGCAATGCAAGCTGATAATTCTTGTGTGTAAACATTTAAATCACTAACTACAACTGCATCAAGTGATTAAAAAAACAACAACAAACAAACAAACTCAAAACACATTTAATTCGCTTTGGGCACTGTGTGTGAACAGGTTGTAATATATATTTCAATCCCACGATGCAATGTGCTGGACCAAATCTTGGGTGAAGGGGGGGGGGGTGGGGCATGTGCACAATTTGGAGATCTTTTTTGACACAGACTTTTGGGGATATGTGTGAATGGTAGAGAATTAAGTGATCTGTATTGCTGTAATCCACAAACTGACAAGTTGTGTGTATGAAAGCCCAGCACTGCCAGTCCCTCACTTTATGACATGTTATCTTTCCTGCAAAATTATCATTACAAAAGTGACTGTGTATTTGAAGGGTAGGTAGGATTGAACACAATTTAGTGTAACCTTTCCCAAACCTTTATAGCACTTTGTAATGAACACCTTTACACACAGATGCAAGGACCATTACCATCCTGCAATTTGCCGCTTGATTATTATTATCATTTTTTTTTTTTTTTTTTTTGGTGGCATACAGAGCACAAATGCAAATTGTGGTTTCTGTTTCGATGAGCAGAACAGAATCCTTGAAGTCATACAGTTTTTATTTCTAAGCAGGGACAACGTTCAGTGTGTATTGTACTTTCAATGTGCCATGAAAACAGGGGACAAGAGAGGGAAAAGTACATTGGATAGTGGATATATTGTATGCCAGTGAAGTAGTCTTGTTCCCCAGGCATTTGACTGGAACATATCAAAATTGAAATCATATTAATACCCTCCCTGTTTTCATATGATTCACAGAACTGAGGGACATTTCATGAAGCATTTTGTCAGACAAATTTGTCAAACAAATTTGCTCTCAGCCAATCAGATGCCAGGATTTCAATACCTTACAACAGTTTCTCAGAAAAATAAATACAGTATCCAACAAAACACTTCGTGAAATGCCCCCTTGTTCTTTGTCTTTTCTTTGTCTTTGTGCTGTTTTACCAGGGCATACTCAGATAAAAACATACTATATTATCACTAATATAAAAGCAAAATTGCTGATACATACTACAGTCTCAATAAATTGTACAAAGATTAAATTACAAATATTTTGATCGAGACCTCATCTACTCTTCCCTTCTGACTGACGTACAGTTGTACAGAGCCCTGCAAAGACTACTATACTGTAATTGTACACCACTACACAAGTACATGAGAGTCATACACACAGCATATTATGCAGAAAGTGTGCACACTGATGACAACACCTCAATGAAGTACCTTTTATTCAGCTCAAACTGCTCTTTCTACAGTATACCAACCACTCACTACAAAACTCACAAGAGATCCGCCCTTCATGGGAGTGGGGGGAGGGGGGAGGGAGGAAAGCTGGTCTCAGATTTTCATCATAACTTGCATGGCCAAGCCTCATTTGCCGATGATGAGCTGCACTTTGTCTAGACGAGACGTTTTCATTTTAGAGCTTCTTGGTGCATGGAGGAACCAGATGGGGAAGGCATCGGTCGTCGCCTTGGGCAACCGCATCAGCCCGGGAGGGGGAAGACCTTTTAAGCCAATGAAAATGCTCCTAAGAGGATAAAGACTTTCCCAGCTTCATCTCACAGACAATAAACGGCCCCCTGAGGTGGCTGTTCATCCCATGCCCACCCTACAGATGGAGATCTCATATTTTGGAAAGCGTCCCTAAATAATCCGAAATTAATTCTAAGCCAATTGCTGTAACACCCCACGACTTTTAAACAAAGATCGCAGAGGAATAAAGAGAGAGAGAAAAGGAAATATATAGTGGCAGAGAGAAGTGGAGTATACTTTTAATAGTGTGTGTGTTGTTTGGGTCTCTTGTTTTGATCGCTGCATTATCAGCTGAACAAATAAAATTCTTTACAAGACTTTAAACCTTGACACTGATATGAAAGCTTCAATGTCTGCAATCTCATTGTGTGAGAAACCAACACTGCTTTGAATAGTGGCAACATGACTTGCCACGGTCTACCACACTCAACCACATGAAGTCTGAGTATTACGTCAAAGCTCAGGGATACAATGTTGGAACAAACAAACAGGAAAGAACTTTGTTATAAATTTTCCTACAGCTGTATCATGAATGACAAGCTGAGAAAGTGAGTAACAAAATAAGAGAGGCTCACTCACCATAACCTCTGTATTACAATTACTAAACTTCTTACAACTGGTTTACAGCTGTGTACTACGTGTTTCTAAAAAAAAAAAAAAAAAAAAAAAAAAAACATCAAAAGCCAGCCCACAAATCATGATGGGCATACAGTGTATTCATATCTATACTCTTAACATCCATCATCCATTGTACTTTTGTTTCGTGTTTATCACTTTTTGGTGGTCCACATAATTGAAAATGAAGTAAGTAGGCCTACAGCAATCTACGTACATACATGTAACTATTGATTTAAAGGTAGGGGATACCTTTTACAGAACTCCCAAAATGCAGCAAAACATTAAATATGAACCTCAGGGGACTTGTTTAGGCCACTGCTTAGAAATTTGGAAGTCAACAGTTATCTACAATTTGAATAATGCACAAAACTCAACTACTCAGTAGTTCTGTGTGTCATCCACACTTAAGCCTTTTTGTTGCAGTCTTCTGTATTCTTTATCTATAAACACAAATCTAAAAGTATAAGAGCTGATGTAATAACATATAGAGTGTGTGGCAATGTTTGTAAGTTTTGGTGAACTTTATTCACAAAATATACATGATGGACACACATGCGGTGCATGGGTCTGCAAAGGTAGCCTAGTAATGTACTGGAATTTACGGTGAGCCCCGAAAAGAATTCAATTCAAAATCTAACGGTCAATAAAAATGTACTAAATGTTACCTTCCACTTTCAATACTTTATGGGAGTTTCTAAAATGATACATGCGTGTACTCTCTTCAACATACCACTGTGTTTATACAACTCTTCATTTAAGGCATGCAAATGGGATTCCCTACCTTTAAGACAGAATATTGAAGTTTCCCCTAAATATCAACATTATAGGCCTACTGCTACTATATGTAATATATGTACATTAATCTACACATCTGACCTTACAGTCTGTTTTCTAGGAGGTAAATGAACAAATGCTGACACATTTTGATTGATGCCTTCACTGGAACTGTATTACACATATCTTTGTATCTGATATGCACAAAGTTCTCATCCATTTCAAATTTCTGTATGTACAATGTAGAGTGTACACATAGCAACACACACTTTTTACTATTGGTTCTTCTTCTTTCACAGCTATGTCACATGAACAGAATGTAAACAAACAATGAAACTCAGGATTGTCTGTCCAATACACAATGTAGGCCTATAATATTACAATTCTCACATGTGACTGATGTCATAACTGAGTGTCTTACAGATACTGGTAGACATATAAAAGCAGATACCAGTGTATCCATGAAGCTTGTAGCCCTCAGGGCCTTTAATATTACTGGTATGCTCTTTTTATCATTCAAACAGTCCGGAAATGTCAATGAGAGAAAAGTATCATCGTACAGTATTGCACCTTTTGAAGGGCAAATGACAGAATGTATGCACATAAAGTGTTACTTGACTTTCTACATGGATCAAACATGAATTCAGAATCATGGTTAATTTATTCAAGAAAGTCACGTTCAGCACTGCGAGAGAAGAACCTTCAAACTGAAGGTACCTCCTTGGTAAGGCTACACAGTGTGTACAATGTGTACACTGTGCATAGGCATACATGTACAATGTACAACTACACAACATGTACCGGTACAGTGTGTATGTTATGCTACTGTTATGGTTAAATTTATAATTACAATGTTGTATTTATTTGTAAGGCGCTTATAAACTCTGTATTACGTGCAGTAAAAATGTGAATTATTATACCGTAATTATTTTTATTACCATATTTATGATACTAATATTTCATTAGGCATTGTGTTGTATTGTACTGTACAGTAAAGGCCTATAAGATGTAATGCATCAGTCTCTTTTCAATGGGCAGGAAAATCTAATCTACAATGTAATTTAATAAGCACCATTGTATGAATTATTCTGATGCTAAATACGATGTACCACACACTTGAGGCCTTGATACAGACCAGTCAATGTACACCGTTCCACAAATTGTCCTTTGAACAGAACTTTCCAGTATATAAACAGCTCCCACATTCTTCTGCAAACAAGTCATTTATCACCACTAACAATACATGTCTGTATACATGGCTTGTGCATGCTTTCGGGAGTATTCACACCTTATTCAGTTCAAAAACCAATGGGACACCCTCTTTTAGAAATTCCAGCCCATGTCCAGCCATCCAGCTTTATGGTTGAATGAACTCATCTGAGGGTGGGGTAGTCATTGTTTGGCCCAACAATGCTTGGCCAATGACCTTGCCTTGAAGCCAGGTAATATGGGTTCTCTTCTATTGTCATCCACTGCTACTTATACAGAGGTGGGTGCTGCAGGTAAACAATAGGAGTCTGACATCAAGGGTGTATTGTGCCTTTGAAAAAAAAAAAAATAGACCCACTCAGTCAAAGACTTGGGCTTGTATTTGTTCAGCCCTATGAAAAGGAAGAGGTTATTTGAGGAACTCAAAATGAAAAAAAAAAAAAAAAAGGATATTGTGGTACCCCAATACAGGAGTATGTGTACAGTCTGCAGATTTGAGGTTGTGATTGCCCAGTCTAGCTACGTGTACACAAAACGTAATCTTGCTCAGTCCCACACACTGGCTTTACTGTGACAGACTGATGGCAGCTCCCTTTAAAAACCACAATAAATATCAGGTGATAGTACAGCATTAAAAATATCATATGATACTGCAGAACAAATGGTCGGATAATGAAATGCTAGGAAAACAAGTATTCAAACCCTTTGAATTCCTTTAGACTGATAGACGTGTTATGGGCTGACTGTGGAGACATAAATCTCAAGCACTAGTATTAAGGATGTACAAAAGTGTACGGTACTGTTGAATCAAACATTCAAAGAGGTCTTTCATGCTGAGGTAGGCTACAATGTTCCATAGTGGAATGTTGCATTTGTTGCACTACTTTTACCCAGGGAAAAAAGTCTAATGTGATCGTTTGTCACATTGTAATAGATCGATTGGATGAGTTATCGTTTCATTGACCCCATATCAGCAAACAATGTAAAATGAGCCCCTCTAATGAGTGAAAAAGTCATTATCCCTGCCATGTTGGACATCTAGTCCCACATGCACTCATGCATGTCACTCAGTTGATTAAACACACCTGTGCTAGTCATTAGCTCACAAGCTTTAATTGCTTGGGATCAAAACAGGCATAACGACTATGGCGCATAGGAAACCTAATGAAGAGAAATGTCAACAATTAATTGTGTCAGTTTAATTAAATACTACCACCTAATGATCAACAGCATGCCTTCATGCTAAGCTTTCTACAAAAGGATCACCATTTCCAGACTTTATTATATCTGTCTTCATTTTCACTTTTCTCCCACTAATAAACCATGCTTTCAGAATTTCAGGAGCTACGCAGTGCAGCAAAAAATTATCTCGACACAAGTAGCAAAGAACAACAGTTCTGGTTGAGGTGAGGATGTAGCGTACATTTTGCGAGATATTCAGAAACCACTCTATGAGATGTCAAGGAGCATGCAATTCTAAGGGGTATCAAAAGTTTATTTGATGATAATCGGTTTTGAAATGGCTGAGATAATATCCAAAAACAAGATGAAACAAAGAGATCATAATAAAAGGCGTGGCCTGTCGCCTTTATATCATTATCACTTTTTTTGATATCTCAGCCATTTCAAAAACCAATTTTCATCAAACACACGTTGAATTCTTCTTAAAATTACATGCTCTTTCATATTTCATAAGAGGATTCTCATTATCTCGCTTAGGAATGTTATAAACCTGAATCCCCACCTCAACCAGTACTGTACAGTCCCTAAAGGTATGAGATAATAACTCTGTAGGCATCCTAATTATGACTACAGACTTACATTGCATGTAGTCTCAATCCTAACACTGATGGCCTTAAAATCACTAGATAATGATGAGCATGCTTATTAACATTAAATAAATGTAACAAAATATCACTCTTTTACTAAAGGACAGAAAGAAAGTTTCATTTGAGTTCCCTTGCCTTGCCATTCTTTGTTCGATGAATCCACAAAGACAACACCATGTTCTCGCCAATCGTCAGGGCCTTGCCTAACATAGCAACTTCAATTTCCCTCCAAGCACACAGTCAAGAAATCGCACAATACATGTATAACAACAGCAATCTTCGTTTAAAACACGATGACTATCCAAGGACATAACTTCCATTGGCTCCTCACTGTGCAGCAGTTGTTCGTTTACGCCAATGTCATATTCTGAGAGGAGTTCTTGGAGAACCTTTGGTTTTCTCATGGAATTACGCCCTAGGTCACCGCACATCGACTTAATGTGTACCCACAAATGACAAAATCTGCCATATGACAGGATAGCCTCATTCAGTGAGAGAGGGATTAAATCCTAGAATTATTTATAGAACAGAAAGTTGGAACCATCTTGATCTTCTTGTAGGCTTTTCAAAAAAGAAAAATCTTCCAGATTGCCATCAGAGGCCAACAGAGTTCTTATATGGCGTGATGATTTTGGAAGAGCTGTTAAAGGCCCCCAAAGCAGCTAAAATCAGGAAAACATAGAAATTTCTCTTATTAAACAGCTCTGCTGATTGCATGCATTAAAGCAATTGAACTGATATGGTGAAATTTGATAGCAGAAATAATCCTCAGCATATGACTTGCAAATTTCAAAGTCACACAATTTGTTCATTTTATCATTATCATTCTTTAAAAGGGGTTGTAGCAGGCTGGGGAGAAGGGTTACAGTA
The DNA here is from genome assembly GCF_964275005.1 of Diadema setosum. Taxonomy (NCBI): domain Eukaryota; kingdom Metazoa; phylum Echinodermata; class Echinoidea; order Diadematoida; family Diadematidae; genus Diadema; species Diadema setosum. The sequence goes on from NC_092701.1 coordinate 3,529,721, forward strand.
GAGGAAACTGTGAACTATAAACAAAATTTTACAATAAATTGTCAACTGACCCCATTTTTCTGGGTTAATTCTTTGGTTTCTGGATGCATGTCAACAAATTTTGGATGTGGTTCAATTTGAAAAACCAAAGATTTGGCGAATGCCAACTAACATCATAATACATTCCTACAAACAATTGACAGATGCAGAGAAGGCTACCATTGCCATGGTCATGGTACAATGTACTTTGTCTCAAAACTTCAATCTGTGGCCTGCTTGCTCCGTTGATATTTTCATAAAGAAAGATCCCCACAAAAAGTTTCTTAAACATTGTACAGCAGAGTAATATTATGCCCAAGCACACTCACAATTATATCTCTGGGAATGATTATCTTCAAAGTGATAGGATTATTTAAATACTGCAATGTTCCGTCACTTCCTCAATCTGAAGCAAACATCATCATCACGGATGTTTGCCCTTTAATCTTTAAGGCTCTCTGAATCTGCCCCCTCCAGATATCAACCCTTTGCCCAATCTCGCAAATCTCCAACTTTCTGTACTCATTGACCTTATTACGTTTTAATCTCAAAGGTTATACACAGTTTGCGAACTGCACACGAGATATGATTCATGTTTGTTTGTTTGTTTGTTTGGATTTTTTTTTTCAGAGTGCTTGATGTCATGATTTTTTTTTTTTTTTTTGAATCCCTGATTCTCTTTATTGTTGTTGTTTTTTTCTGAGTCAATTATCAGGGCTGTGCTGTGAAGGGAAAACACCTGAGAGAAAAGTGACATCTAACACATTGATTCTGATACCAGGAACAAACTTCTTTGTATTACATGAATTGACTTGACAGTGGTATCCGCCATAGAGATTCTATCATCCGATGAAAATGCTGAACTTTTCAACAACAGATGTTTTTGTGAACGGCAGTTGTTTGGAAATTTTTGTGAGTTGATAATTTCAAGCTTTGGGGTCTTCTTGTTCTCATAATTGAAATAAAAAAACAAAAACCAACAAACAAACACACAAATTCAGAAGAAAGTGTGACTTGAAATTGCTTGAAATAAGATCAAATCTCTCCAAGAAGAACAATTCTAGTACACATGTAAGTACTACAGTACTGTGTAGTACTTTACCCACTTGATGCTGTTTGATGCGATCGAGAGCCCACATGTAAATGAAGTTTAAAAAAAAATCATGAAAATTTCGGCATTTACAGTATCATGCTACCTGAAATTTAGCTCAGTAGCTTTTTGGTATGAATCATTATGTAATGAGTCGTGTTTGCAATGGCATACCCATCGCCCCCCTCCCCCCCCCCTCCAAAAAAAAAAAAAAACATTTTAATTTATATGAAAGAACTTTTCATGATTTGTAATAAATCTTGCCATGGCTACAAGAGGCGGAACATATTCCCGTAAAACTTTGATCGTATGTGCAATCTCTCCTTCATCAGTAAATTATAGACGAGATCAGATTGTAATTTAAAGTGTCATTGAGCGAAGGCGATTTCAGCTTTCACCAACACTCATTATGGCTGCTACTGTATTTTTCCCTCTCCCCCCCCCCCAAATTTGGCCAATTGCATGCTTAAAGGGACATCGTCAGCTCATTCATAATGAATATCACAAGTGTGATCCTTTTGCTTAAAAATTCCCATTTCTTGTAAACATGATCAGAGATCAAACATTGAGAAAATTCAGCTCTATGTACAAGTTGTATAACATGCAATTGATGGGTCAAGGGTGACAAACTACTGTAAAATGAGGAATGTTCGTGTGCATTTTAATTTTGCGAATTTCGCGAGAGCCAAGATTCACGAAATCAAAATACCTGTGAAAGTGTACCAACACTATATGCATTGAATGCCAGTGGCAAACTCGCAAAAATTTCATGCCACGAAAAAGGCTGTCAGCTCCAATCCACGAAAATTTCATGCCACGAATATATCGTGTTTTACAGTAACGAGGAATATGACAGAACGGAACATACAGAACACCTCACTAGTGTCACTGTGATATCAAATGGGATGGAGAGTAAAATGCATTAATGTACAATGTACATGTGCATATATCTACACCTCTGTCTCTTTAACTTCGTGTCTCGTGAAGATGAGATGAGCTCGTTCATATTTTTTGTGAACAGCTGGTACATATTTGTACACGGACCTGAAGATTAACATTGAGATTGATAGCACGCTCTGGTGGATTTTAGAGCTGTGCATTATGTGTGAGTCATCCACACATACAAAAAAAAAATAAATAAATAAATAACACACATATTCAAAATGACAGAAGTGTAGAATATTTGTTTATAAATTATGCAGTCAACTTTCCATTAACTGCGCAAGTACAAACACGCACCGTATGCTCATGGGTAATTAAACGTCCCCACAAAACAACGACCTGAACTCAATTTCGACATTTCCAGTCTCGCACAAATGATTGATTTGGTTGGGTAATTTTGACAGTGCTGCGTCAATAAATATCCCACAGATTATATATGCACAGTGCAGGTCAAATATCAATGCACATGTCTCACATGCACTGACTCTCTGAGATTTTACTCCATAAATTCAATTGATAAATTGACATACAAACGTGAATTGTAATTGCACCAGGCTTCGTTCACTGCAATTGATCATTGCGATTTATATCCACCACCCTGTGTTTTTGCTTTTGTTTTCATTGTCCAATCTTTTATTCACTTTAATTACAGTATTAATCTCATTCAAAACTAGATTTTGATTATATAATGTAAGCAACATACACACAAAAACATAACACACACATAGATTGTACACACATAAATAAGTGTAAATATACCCACAAAAAATGAAACATACACATTTTACATTACAGTGTAAACTTCAGCACATGTGCGCTGCATGTATCCATCGACAGCATACCCCCCCCCCTTGTTATGTATGACATTTCCTACAAGACAAAGGCCATTTATTACTATTCACAATGCAACACAGAAACAAAGGGAATTGAGTGCACATGCTTAGTGAGTCCCATGTCAATACTAGACTTTTTACATTCACAATCACTGTGAAAACAGAAACACTCATTCCTACTAGCAGTGAGAAGAGAAAAATAACACAAAGGATGTAAATAACAATGCAGCCTAAGAAAATTGTAAACATGCGTTGTAAAGGCTGGGGTCAGGGCAAAAAGAAAAAGATAAGAACAGAAAAAGAATTGAATAGGGAAAAAAAAGAGAGATGAAATGGAAGAAGGATCACAGAGCTAGGATTGTCATTGTCAATTCATATAACTCTGACTAATGCGGATAGAGTAGTACCAGAGGTTTCATCACATACCGATTATTGCATGTTATTTAAAGCAAGACATAATATTGAAGATTACTTCAGGACTTAGAGTTGGGAGGGCTCTAGCAAGACAGACCGACAGACAGACGGAATAAGAGACAAGAGGAAATAAAGCCATGACAAAGACCCAGCACCGGAGAGGGGGGCGGTGGTCTTTACTCTACGGATCCCCTCCCATCATCCTCACCTCAATCTCCCTCGCCACGGCAACCATCTTGGCAACCTTTGTGTTGGAAGAATCCTTGTCACTGATGACTCATCCCTCCGTGGCATCGCCAAGGAGGAGGGGGGAGATTCCAGGTTAATTCTGCTTGGCTAGCTTTTTGCTCTCCCCGCACATTTCATTGACTGCGAGACAGCCATTCAGTGTACCTCCACGAGCAAGATCAGATTCAATTACTAAAGGAGCATCTATACAGCTACTTCATTATTTTTTTAATGGATTCAGAGGCCTCTGTATATCCACTTTATAATTAATATTTATGGATTCGATAGAAACTTTTCATGGGAAAGTATATTTTGACGATGACTTCTATGTTTGCCTTCATACATGAATCATACTGATACAGTGTACTTCTTCCACTATGAGACTCAATCGTGTGAATTGAAACTCTATAGTAGGCATTGGAACTGTAGTATGATCATATGAAAGCAAAGTGTATGAGTGAGAGCTTGATTTGTATAGGGACGTCATCAACCTGTAATACCTAGAGACCAGCAAAGCATTTTTTTTTTTTTTGAATTTTTGAATGGCAACACAAGGTCCAGAGGTAAAAAATTGCAGGAAGACTGGTTTTCCCTGAAATTGTAGTTGTGAATGGGGACAAACTACACTCTTGCTACATCATAGTGTGAAATCTTGAAATACTGTACACCTACCAGTATTAAAAGGGGAGGGCACATGCTACACTACTGTACATGGTGTACAATGTATGTGTCCTACAAGATGAATGCTTCATGTGCACTCTGGTATTGAGAGCGTAAGAAGGCGAACAGGCGTTGCGCTGACGATTACTCACGACCAAATAAACACCGTGCCGGTGAAGTTTACTGACGGGGAGCGAAGGGAACCGGTCGAGACAAGGCATGAGTGAGAGTGATTGATGGAGATGAGACAGCATTACATTCCCGTCGTAACAGGATCTGACAAATGTGCCGAGCGGAGGCATCTGATGAATGTTTTAAAGTACATTAGCTCTGTTTATGTCAAACTAATTGGCCACATTGGTGGAAGTCAAAAAGAATGATAAGGAGAGAAATGCTATTACATGCACTTCTGGAATGATGCTGTTCAACAACATTGTACAGAACAGGAAAAGTACCTTGGTGGAATAAAAACCAGAAATATTCGCAGCATGACATTTTTGAGAATTAAAGACGGCCTTTTTCGCGGCGTCATTTAATTTTTTTTGAATTTCCTCTGGCATTCAATTCATACACGTGTACACGTACATAGTATAGACAAGAACTTAAGTGTGCATTCTAATTTTGCAGATTTTGGCTCTTGCGAAATTCACAAATTAAAATGCACACAAACATTTCTGGTTTTACAGTAAGCATACATTTCACTACTGTCATGTCTCGTGTACATTATGCAAGTGTTGTATGCACAATAGGATGACTGCTATCCATACAAAATTGTGTGATCATACTTTCCTTCAGGTTGTGTACGTACATGTATACTAAAGTGTACTGTATTGGCAATTTTCTGGTGTCATTTGTTGGACTGCAATATTGATTTGTGAATGTATGACGGAATTTCTGATCCATAATAAAAGTCACTTTTGATTATCAAAATGATGGGAACAATGCTATATCAATTAAAAGAAATACATACTGATGTACATGCATGTCATAAGCTGACATTTCCACAATATGCCAATAAAATTACTGATTTGCTGTCAAAAACAATGGTAATCTGTTGATACACACTTGTGTGCTTTTTGGACTACTGTATACAACTTTGTATATGGGTTGACATGTGCATCAATTCATTCACATGAAATGAATATATTGTGCTTGGCCAGAATATAAACAGACACCCACAAGATAGACAATTTATGATAAATGAGCCTGAAAGTCAGGCTACCGGTACCATAAATCTCTCAACCACTGACAAAGTTGGCACATCAACATGGCTTGATGTAATTAATTTGCAATCAATACTACGGCATGGGAACACTTACAGTATTACAGTAGGCTACAGTTGTATGTACAGTATGACACTCCCCAACCGCCACATCGCCAAGTCCACAACCCTATTTCCCCCTTTCTACCAGTACCATTTCATTATGCCTCATTTGCATTGCAGGCATTTAAAAGCCCTAGGAGTGGTATTACATAACAGTGTTGGTTTGTGCGCCCTCCCTGCTGATGTGCTAATTACTGTCTAGCATGATACAGTTGTGTGCCAGTCCAATGTCCACTGATGAACCCTGGGGTGCACTTGAATAGATCTCTAATTTCAGCCAGGACGTTAAGTACATAGTAGGGCCTACAATGTGAAGTACAAACTGTACATTGTGACTTGGGTCAATGAATGATTGCTTGCTTTTAAAAATCCATCTTCTGCAAAACTAATGTCAGAAAGCACAATGAATCATTGGATTATGCTATGCTGGAATAAGAGGACATTTTTATTTGGGAGGCCATTCAAAGAATTCCTCGGACTAATATCAGGAAAGAAAATGGCTGTCAAATACTGGATATATTGGGATACATATCAATATTATCATGAATCACACGAAATACAAAAATCTCTGCCTTTTCCTTTTCATTATCATTTGGCATCATTTACTTTCATATTGCAATCACTATGAAAAAAGAAAATGTACGTAGATTTCTTTGAAAAACATCACAAACAAAGATTATCTCATTAAATAGCATCATTACAACCCTCTGCACTACAAATGGCTAACATGACAAACGATGTTTGCTTCAAGATACTGTGTGCTTGTGTGGGACATGGGCCAGTTCAGATTGTGTTTATCTGGTACGGTAGTGAAGAAACTTGGGCAAACAATCGGCCACACCTTCACAGTGTATCAGACCTTTAATCAACATGACTCACTCATTTTGTATTGGAATGCTTTAAATGGTTAACTAATACAGTGCATTACAAAATATAATGCATTTTAACCAAACAACACAAACACGTATCAAAGACTATACTCATTATTAAAAGCAATCACATTTCAAGTTTGTACAGTAGGGACCTTTCCAAACCTACCGCAAAAATTCACCAAGTCAAAAAAACAGGTTAAAGGATATCATCATCATTGATTACTTTGTAGAAGTACTGTAGCAGTCCTACAATTACATGCAGTGTTCATGGCAGTAGCAGTTTAACTCATGTACATTATGTATTCACCATTATAATTACCATCATAATCCCAATATCATCTTCATTATCTTAAATCATTATCATTATCATAATCATCATCACTGCCAATACAATCATGATCATTTGTATTTACAGCTCCTTTGTCACAGATTCTCCATAGCACGATTAATGCTGTAATGTACATACAGTGTACGTATTATTACATTTCCACATGAATTACATTTTTTGGGCTGTTCTCATACTTTGAGACAAAAACACAGTTTCTATTCAAGTCCGTATTGTTTCTAAGTTTGCTATGTACACATACAAATATGTACAAGGTAGTATCAATAGAAAATATGATAATAATAATTCCTGAACATGTGAACTATTTATGATTTTCTGCTGTACTCTCTGATCTACTTTGACCCTATCTCTAGCTCCATTCCCTGCCTCTTGCATGCTACATGTAATATTTGCTGTGGGTTTGCCTGTCTGGGTTTTTTCCCCTCCCCCTCCCCCCCCCCCCCCGAATCTTAATTCAATTTGTTGCCAATAACAATACAATTCCTGTTTTGAATAGACGCTACATCACCGCGCTATATTGGTATCGTGACATCATCCGATTTTGAGTCATCTGCGAAGTGTCATGGAGACACGCTGCTAGAGATTCCTACACAAACCACCGAACGAGATGCACAATGTATGGCTCTATAGGACGGGCAAATCCCACCGCTACCATAATTTGTGAGGTGTGTATCACTGAGAGAAAATTAACAGTGTACACTGTAGATCTCACATTGACATAATAAAGAGAGAAAACACCCCAAAAAAATGTAAAAAAAAAAATTAAGCAAAAGATACAGTAAATGAAACCACAATTCCATGTGTTACACATTTCTTCCACATACCAGAATTAGCATTTGGGCAAGGGTTCCTACAGTGCAAGCCTAAAAACCTGCAATTGACCATTTGATTCAATTCACTTGTTACAAATAGGTGTACCTGTGTATTAGGCAATGAGTTTGGTTGCCTGAGGTAAGCTGGCGAGTGGGTTCATTTTACCCTGCCATTATGTACTGTGCATAATTTACATTCTTATGTATATTAAACAAAATAAAGCTTGCATTAATGTTAGCCCTAACGCAAGTGGCGATCGGCACTGTATTAATTTTTTTATTACAAAATTTATGATTGCTTTGCATTCGTGAGTCTGCATTACAATGTAGTTTAGTAATCATGCATCATGTACAGCTGTATGTCATAGCAGATATCCTTGCATACATTTATTGATTATGTTTGTCCGAGTATGGCTTGCAACTGAAAATATTATGTCGCTGATCTGGTTGCTCTTTAAGAAACCATCTTCCCCTTGCCCTCACTACTGTCATTCCTCCTTCTCCCTTCCATTATAAAAGACTTTAAAAACTAATGTTGCCTTCAGTGAAGGTTACACAGGATGCTTGTTGTTAGACGTGTGCTGTGAATGACTGTTCTGAATAAAGAAAACCGTGAAATTATAAACAGGCCAAGTTTACTGAAATTGGCTCGGCATCAAAAAAAAAAAAAAAAAAGGCAAAAAAAGATCATGAGACTGCTGTCACCCTAACAATATCACACACAACACATTGCAAATGCTGGCACACACATCACATACATGTAGTATATTATGCATGTCATACAAGTATCGCAGGTCCATATGGCACATTTTGGCTACAAAATCATTCTCTATTTTGGAAACTGGCCTATAATAATAACTTGGGAAAATTGGCTGTTCCACTTTTGGCCTTTTTCTTCTGCGTAGTTCAGCTCTGTTGTGTTCTGGATTAATGCAGTGTTTGTCATTGCTCTTGAGCCAGGCTGCAACCACAAAGTTTGAGATCCCTTGAACAGTGATCCCATACAAGGTTTGAAAGCAAACAGATAGCACTACATAGAGTCACAAATTCAGTAGCCAATTAATGCAGTACCGCAGACTCATCCCCCCCCCCCCCCCACCCCGGCATGACTTCAAATTGACTTCTTCCGCCAATGTTCTATGAGGAAGTATTCCATTCATAATTCAAGCTGTGCAGATGCCTACAAAATCCACCAAATCATGAACAGAGAAAGACTGTTTTACTTCAATGCTAATGTACTTTGCTTTTGGATCATTCTCCATCTAGAGACACATTATTGAAGACATTGTATGAAAGTACTACATTTGTTGCTATTAAAAAAGGGCAACTCTACAACGACCTCCTAATGACTCAATGACTATGAAGGTACACTTTTGTACTGTAGGACAAATCACAAATGGTGCGGTCAGTTTATTTTACTGGTACTGTACATTGTACAGCATATATACAATGTAGGTTTGTAGAGCAAGTGGCACATGGTTGCCTTTTTCTAGATACCAAAAATTGTCTTCCTTTCAAACAGAAGCACATAAAATAACCTAAAAACAGAACAGATGTACATGTACAAAGAGCTCTTTTGAGTCGAGACATCAAACAAAACAAGACATTAAAAAAAATCACAAAATGTTTGTCATGCATGTTATCTAGTTCTAGTTAAATGCATAAGTTGAGATCATGCCCTACTTTTATACCCTTGCACAAGTGTGTATGTACATTGTACTACATGCCAGACGGTCATGTAGGTGGGCTTTACATGACAGCCAATTATCAAAGAAGTGTAGTACAGTAGGAGGGAGACTCATATCAACTTGAACACAAGATGATTACTTTCATTTAACTTTGAGCTCTGTAGAAACACCTGAACATGACTCTATGGGGCTGTTTATATTCATCACACATTACACAACAGTGGGAGGCTGGGGGGATTGGCTGGCTATATTAAAAGCGAACTTTGTGTGTATGGTAGCTACAGTTGTACCAACATGATGCCATTTGTGTGTATTACATGTATATATCCTGTATACCATCTTAATTTTGTATAGTGACTTCCTGCTTTCACAGACCACACCATGCATGTGAATGGCAGCAGAAAAGGAAGAGAACATGCTTTGTACGAAGAGGAAGCCAAAACTATCTAGAGTAAAATTAGGATGGCCTGATCTAATTGAGATACAACAAGCAGATCGTGGAAAGTTCAATCTAATTATGCCTATAGTGATGCTGACGCAGAAATGATGTACATGTATGCAGGTGTTCGAGGACTGCTCCTTTAAAAAAAATCTGTAAATTGTATCCAAAGACATCTCAGTGTAAGCCGTGTTTAAGCAATAAAAATTTGACAGTCTCTCTACTGCGCTAATGAACAGTAAACTAAATATTGGGTTCCTGACAAATTTATGGTAACATGCTTCAAGCACATGTACCAATTTGCAGCATATAACTTACAATTTTAAACAATAATTAATGCATAATAACCTGCGAGTCATACACATGTAAACGTACCGGTACAAGTGTACACTGAGGGCCTTCTACTGTACACGTACAACAATGTACTTGTGTATTCACCATTGTATGTATATTGGGCATACAATGTATTAAACAATAACTGTATCTAGCCTCTACAATCAGTATTTATAAAATTCTTACCTTGACAAAATAATTAATTTGCTGGGGGTGTAACATTTTCTACGGAACTAAATCATTAGCAAATTTTCTCCATTTTCATTTTTCCTAGAGTGCCTTCTACCATGCGGGCACAATGTAAATCTGTAGGCCTATATTTATAACATGATGAGATTCAACCTTCACATTTATCAAGCGATGCCACCACTTCGAAATTAAACTCACAGGCACAGACAAAGGACCCTGTAGAATAATGTAGTTGCTATGAGTCACCACAAAGCAATTATGCACAGAGATAAAGAAAAAAAAAAGAAAAGATAGAGAGAGAGAGAGAAGATACTGGAATGGATTCACACACAACATAAAGTATTAAGAGATTTGCTCCGAGGTGTTGACTGAGAGGGGGTGGAGGTGGGGGTGTAAAGCGTACCGATAGGTGAGGAGGTGTCATGTCATTCCACCTTATGTCCTAGTCCTAATAAATATTAATGCAATGAACACAGGGGATTTACAATTTTGCATCATGGCTAAGTGTTCCCTGCAGCTACACTGTAGAGTCACAAAAAAATAAAATGCTGGCCTGAAGTTCACTTTGACCATGGTATTAAAAGTCAGGTTAAACTTTGACGTGTTATCACACAAACTCATCATTATGAGAAACTGACAAGGAATGCATGGTATCTGTAGACATGCACACTGTACACACGCACACTGTACGGTACACATCTTGTGAATCAACAATCACTGCACAGATCAAATTTCACACTTTGCAATGGACGGCAAAAGATATGAATCATCTGTACACTGGCCATCATACTAGTATGTACATTGTAAGTGTGTAAGGTCACTGGTAATGGTCTCTAGAATACACCTGATCACTCAGTCAATCTACAGTATACAGAGGTTCAGAAAAGTACCATACATTTCTGTTCCAAAGTAATTTCAGCACACTGGGCTCTTTTAAGCTTGCCTGGATCATAGACTATGCAGCTGAGAGTTGAGGCTGCAGACTTTACTTCAGCAGAGTAATATGTATGAGGTCAGTTAGCCATTGATTGCACCTGAAAGGTGTTTGTAAATACATACACTGTACAATGTATCCTGTACGTATTCTCTCCCCCCCCCCCCCCCTCATACTATTCACAATTTACAACCTACGGTACATTTATCAGAGTACAGTGTACATCTTTCACAAAGAGATTAAACTACAAAACCCTATCCTCTCCACCCTACAATAGATAATCTTGTCTGAAATCTACTGCATTCCACACAAGGCTCTCTGTTACACAACACTACCTACAAGTAAACTCTTGAGAGAAAATCTCTAGATGCAGTGTGGCACATGCATAGAATACTGTGCAGTACTCCTCAACTTGCTTTTAAAGTACACGATGTGGCCCTCCAGACAAGCTTCAATTGCGTTATAAATACAACATGCATAAAATTAGAATTTATATGAAGAAACCAAAATTGTTTGGAAGAACTTTCTCCTTACCAGCAGTCCCACCCTCATGATGCTTTCGTCAAAGGATCTACATGCAAAACAGCAGTAAATCATTTCTATGATGACTTGATACCCCGATATTAACCTCCTATGATCAGATATCAAATGATCGCCGAGAGATTTAAGCACTTTATGACAGTCTACAGTACTTTATGTTACATTTAAATACACTCCATTGATTCAATCTACCCATTGTGCCATGATATCAGAGTTACAAGAATTAATGGCAGAACGACAACAACAACAACAACAACAACAAAACATATGGACAAATGTTTATGAGGACATTAGGCTATTATAGAAAATTGAACTTTCAATGAGCTGGCTTGGTTTAGATTGAGCAAGCACGAAAAAAAAAAAAAAAGTTAGGCTAAGTGGTCCATAATAAGCCAGTTCGGAATTCCACTTTGCGCATGAGCAGAAACAAGGTCATTCAGACCAACAGGCATGATGGCTTTTAAATTCACTTGGATAAGCATCTGTGATGTACAGTGTAATGATTATGAAATTCATGTAATCCTTATACAATGCCGCTTGCCAGCACATCCACCTGACAGCAAAAGTGGTATTTGGCAATATCAATAGATAAGAGATTGTCAATACATCCAATGCAAAATAATGAAATGGATGCTTTCTCAAGTGTTAACTGACAGATCATTCTGCTCATCTGGTCTACGCAAGTTTATTCTTTGTTTGAACAGGATTGATGAATCCCATAAATTGTTACGTACATTTATTGTAAAGCTTATGCATTATGTCGCTCTAAAAACGAGTGGAGTGCCCCTGACCAACTGAGAAAAAAGAAAGGTCATTCATACTAATGTGCCCATGAGCTAACTCTGAACTGGCTTATTGTGTACTCTAAGTACTGTGTATCCTAATGAAGTAGAAATTCTCTTTGATGTTGAGTGCAATACATAGTCACAGTACACATCTGCAACCTAAAAATATTAAAAGCGAGTTGCACAAATTAACCAACTACTGTAATTTTGAAAAATATGCAATGATTCAGTGATAGCCATGTTATAGCATGATAAAGGCCATTCACGTATTAAGATCATGATTTTCAAGTATGAATTTACCAAAAAGTGAAAGTTTTTTTTTTTTGTGTATTTGTATGTTTTATTGATTTTCTTGATTACTAACAATACAGATTACACAATAATTATGAACATATGAAACAAAAAATATAAAAAGTGAAAGTTGATATTAAACTATATACTCGTCTCTGATTTTCCTTTGAGAAATGACATAGATCTCTCTTTCAATTCACATTTTGAACACATTTCCTCAAATGATGTACAGTACAACTGTACCAGAGCAGCCATAATATGCACTCCTGGTTTCAATATACCCTGAGAGAAGACAGACCTTCGTAATGAGCTGCATGCTCAATTGTCATTGAATACAGGGCCAAGCGACCACTGTCTCTCACACACACAAACACACAGACACACATTATGTACAATGTACCTCATGTCCAGGGTTGGGATATACATGTACTTTGCAAAGGCACAGTGCACGGTCTGTGAATAACTCTATGGTACCTACTCTCCACAATGCAGAAATTATACCAGTAGCAAACACACAACAGCAATACGAGTGCAAGATTATGCATATTATGGTCTCCACCAGTAGGCGAGTATTCCCCAAATGCATCAGCATGCATACCACTAGTTTACCCTGTAATAACTGCAAAACCAGAAATTTTTGCATGCATTAACTACTGTACATGTACAATGAATTTTGCGAGAGCAAAGATTTGCAAAATTAAAATGCACAAGAAAGCTCCTCTGAATCGAATGCCTGTGGCAGACTGCGTAAATTTCATGCCACAAAAAAAAAAAGAAGAAAATGGGCCACAGGCTCCAATGAATGAAAAATTTCATGCTGTGAATGATTCCGGTTTTATGCACTTGTCAATGTAATGACGCACCCCACTACCCCCGGACATGGGTGCGTCATGGTCATTTTTTGACTGACCACACGGGGTTTTTGACGGACACCACAGTCACTTTTTTGACGGACAAAACGCTGCAAGTGACGAACACCACAGTCACTTTTTTGACGGACAACACGTTGAAAGTGACGAACACCAAAGTCACTTTTTTGACGGACATCCTCGGTACATTTGACGCACCCCCGAAAATACTGAAACGATTTTTGCATACGTTTTATTCAAGCAATTTCATTTTCTTTTGGTTCGTAAACATAATTTGTCAAAGTTTCGGCAAGTTTCCCTTACCCTGGCCCTGTAAGCACCGTACCGTCATTCACCGTACATCACGCTGCATGCTACGATACTAGTATTCCGTACATTTGTAGTGTGTATTCTGTGCATGCAATCCATACATGACAATCACATGTGTGCAGATGCGCTGTGTGTGCGCGGCCATTGCTAGTCCGGTGGATGCATACTGCAGCGCAGTGTCGCGCGTCTCGTCGGGCTAATCCCGCGAGCAGAAAATGGCATGCGGCAGGCAGTTTCTTCTGCTGCCGCTTCTTTTACTGTCAAAAATTCGCCTTTGTCACCACAGAACATTATTTAGAAAATGTGAGGAGAAAGGGTGGCTTTTAAATTATTTGTTTGCCAGATTCTGGCAAGCATTTTCCCCTCTTATTCCAAAACGCTTCCCGACTTTCACTTGCCGCGGGAAAACGCTCACTGTAATTTCACTCGCGGTACTATACGGTACTGGTAGCGTGCAAAAATGCGTGCAGTTTTCCATAGCAAGTGACGCACCCCTCGGTTCAGAATAATGCGTGTTATTTTCCATAGCCAAGTGACGTACCATGACGCATCCCTCGGTCAAAAATTTGACCGACAATGATGGGATTTTGACGCACCCCTCGGTCAAAAATTTGACGGACAAAGCTGGTAAAATGACGAACATCTGGGTCACAAATTTGACGGACCAAACGAGGAAATGACGCACCCATGTCCGGGGGTAGTGGGGTGAGTCATTACATTGACAAGTGCATTACAGTAGTAAAGGTACGGTAGTGTGTTGCACATTATTGTACAAGCGCATACAGATGTGGGCAAATTGTACACTGTACATACACCTGTACTGTATTGTAGATTACCTGCGTAGTCTATTTTGTTTGGTCATTGCCAAAATATCTACAGGTATTCTATTGTAATAATTCATAATTTTGCAGAGAAAATGTACATATTTTTTTTCTTATGTATCAATCAGGACACGTTTGGCAATGTGAAATCAAAATGGGTTGAGGTAAGAGTACTGGCTCAGATGGTCTTTTGACAATGCGATCTACTGTACAGTACATTCTCATCATACAATTTGTATTCGAACAAGCCACACGTACAGTACAATGTATGGCTATTAAGTACTGGCATAAAAAGAAATTCCACTTTTGTGTGGACGAAAGTACGTACATGTAGTTCCATGTTTTAATCACCAAACTTTGAGTCTCCGAAGCATGCATACAGTTGTACTTCATGCTCTTTAAATGCTTATTGGCCCCAAAAGATAGTGTAATTTGATTCAGCATCATTGCTGACATGGTTAAACTCCACGGACACGGACTACCAATGTATAGCTGTGAGCAGTAGTCATGGAACCACATCATCACTAGACATTCAGAATCAGTATACAGCTGTACGTACATTAGCATAAGCACTCCAGCATAAACTAAATTGTACTTTATTGCTCAACCTTACCAGCACAATGTTTTATATTTGTCATGTGACCACGAGATAAAAGTCATGTGTTGAAATCAACATGTACATTGTAATACATTGTATTTTGAACCTTTCATGAAGCTGTCCATATCTTATGGTATACATTGTATAATGTACATGATAGAGAATTTTTTAACGCATCTGTAACAGTCACATCCCTACTCAAATGAATTGAGTAAAAACCAAACAAACAAAACAAGAGTAATTTCATTACCATTTGATGATTGCCAATTTGACCTGTACATGGAGTATCAAACTGCAGAGTTGCACGTTGCATTTAAATATGGGATTTAAAAACAAAATGGGATTATGATGTTAGGGATAGAAACAACCAATATAAACATTTGAATCAGTACATTGTATAATTAATGTTAAGTATTGTGTAATAATAAACAAAATGTGAACAACAGTTGTAATAAGAATGTTTCCAGACTTAACTGTCAACAGACTTCATGGTTTATTGAGAAAACAGTGATCTCCTTTCTATTTTAGGCTTTATTGCAAAAATTTTATGTGATAGGATGTTTTGTGATACTAACTGTACTACAGTGTACACTATGCAACAAATGTGATATCTTGAACACTTTTAGAATCACTACTCCCAAAGGTTAACAGGACCTTTAAGGTTAAATCCTACAAGGGCTTGTGTATTCAGGAGCACTCTGGCCCGGAAGCAAACAGTAGAAGGTTCCGGGATGTGGCCACTGAATTCTGCTTTCCTCTCCGTCACCACAAAAGTTGATTTCCTCTGTGACATGAACATGTAGGCCTACTAGTTACTTCCACACCCTCACTGCCAACTGATCAACACATTGGAGATGACGATACATGACATACTGTACAGGATGCAACCATGTCTAGACTTCCCTGCCTCTGTCTTACACCACTCCAGAAGTCAAACTTAATACTTTGTAATCATACACTCAAGCTGGTGGCCTGCAGTGAGTCTGTTTAAAGCTTGATCTATATACATGACGTACATTTTTTTTTGTAATTACACTATTAAAGTAGATCTAATGATAAAATTTGCTTCAGGCTTCAGCAGGCAACTTATCAATTCAGTATTTGTGAATAAATAAAATAGACTCTTTTAAGAAAAGAAGTACGGCCATTGGAAAGTCACACGGTCATTAAGTCATTTAAAGCCACAACGGGAGACCATTGGTTGTGCATGTTGTACACAGGGCACCATTTGTAGTGAAAGGTCTCCTCCACAAGGACCATTGCGCAGTTTGACCCGTGGGCAGGTCTGAGCTATAAACCCATGAACAACTGGAAGTTGCATTTGTCATCTCTGGAGAAGTTTGCATCTCTGGCTCAAATGCATAACTTGCGAGTGCATTTTTTTCCCCCCTTTTTTGCATTTTAGAAACGTATTTCCAACCCTGTAATTGAAACAGCTTTGTGTGCCCAAATCTCCCTGAATATTGTTTGGAAACCTTATATGGTAGCCCTACTACATATCGACCACCCTTATTGAAACCGACCGCGTATAATTCGCGCACTGAACACTTACACGTAGTACGCACTTCTCTGCGCGCAAAGCACATAAAAATGGATTGGCTTTGAATGTAGATGAGGATGGTGTGGGAAAACGCGATAATTCACTGTTCATTAATGGTTTTAATCAAGGACAAAATTTCGAATGAATATTTTCACCGAATCGTAATGACAGCACAATGTAATGTCTATGGAAGTTTCTAAAAGGCTTCTAAAAAGCTTCGTACAACATGGTGTTCAATACAACTCGGTTTGCGTGCATTGTCAATGCAAAAACAGCGGTCGATCCTAAAAACGCGATTTACCGCTGGGAGCTGAAACGAGGCCACGCAAGTTCGTCGGTGATATTTTTGCACTGAAACTTCGAATCGAAAAGGGAACAACAGCATTTGATAGAGCTGGATTTTCTCAATCACGTAGGTCAAGTTTTTTACGTGAATTTCAGTGTTAAATATTCTTATCAAGCAAATAAACATTAGGCGGTCGATTAGTAGTAGGTCCAACCATACATTGTAGATTCTATGCCAGAAGGGAGTTGATAAATGCACCCTTTGACACAGATCTATAGCTGCAGACAGTAAATTTTGCTCTTCCCTGCTGCAAAGTCTGATGCAGAAAGACTCAAATGGAGAGGAACTCAAATGTGACTGCAAGCCATAACTCAAAAGAATTTCAGGAATGCACGGAATGTTGAAGCAGATCCCAGACCTTGGATAGCCATCCACTTTAGCTATTGTACAATCATGATGCAACTGGATTCCTCTTAATCATATATTTCTGATAAATAGGTTCGTATGATGGGATGGACAGTTGGGGCTACCCATAATGCATTGCCTTGAGTATCCATCCGGGGATGATCATCTCAAACTTCCTGTCATTAAGATGGCTCTTCGTTTTGGGTTACAAATCTCAAACGCTGAACAGGAAAGAAAATGACCAGTACAATGTACACAACTACAGGGTACATTTTGAAATAATAGTGGGTCTGGGAGAAAAAAAGAAAGAAAGAAAGAAAGAAAACCCCAGAAATACTGTGCATACAACATGTAAATGTGAACAGCACATTGAACAACAATATGAATGAATAGCATGTTTTCCATCTAGAGTGATTTCATTATATCACACACACAAACACACACAAAACCATCATCTTGATGACCAGCAGCCATGGATTCCATTTAAAATGGAATCCATGTACACTGTAGGCCAATATTGTATACACCGAATATTTTGTGAGGTTTTGATTTTTGCGAATTTCGCGAGTCGGGTGCTATTCGCGAAATTACAGACATGCGAAAATATTGACTCTGATCCTGATGTGAATGTGACGTATGCGTGTACACATCTCCGTTCAGTACAGGACTCCACAATCGCGAATTTAACCACTCGCAAAATTGTTGGGGATTCTCGAT
Organism: Diadema setosum; assembly: GCF_964275005.1. Lineage (NCBI taxonomy): Eukaryota > Metazoa > Echinodermata > Echinoidea > Diadematoida > Diadematidae > Diadema > Diadema setosum. The sequence goes on from NC_092701.1 coordinate 3,548,004, forward strand.
TCGCGAAAATTTAGACTCGCAAAATATATGGCGTATACAGTACATGTACGTGTAGGCCTATTTCTTCAGCCAGAAATGTGAATCCGTCCTGGCACACTCCAGATTTAACATCTCCAATGCCTGTTAAATATTTCCTTATTCAGGAAGTGTTCCGTGTTCACTTCTGGCCAGTTTATTTCCCCTCAAGTGAAAGGCATACATGTATAATTTGTAACATAATGCTTGTACTCGTAATGGGCAACTGGTATCAACATGCTGCAGACACAGTGCAGCAGTGCAGAAATGAATGGGAGTCTGACGAACATAGACAACCATAAGTAATCAGATACAATGCGTCCTTTGAACAGAGACAGATTCAGATGCTGGCAGATATGAACAACATGAATACAGCTCATGTGTAAGAGCAACATCTTTAAAAAATGGACAGGTGGTAGAGTATTCATCTACGTTGCTATAAATAGTTTGTGTACTTTTTGTATGCTTCATAAATGTACATTGTACAAGTGTGCATTTTCAGTATTTGAGAGCTGACTCACACGAGAGATCATTTTGTTGATGGCTGTAGGCCACATAAAAATTATTGTGTTATTGGGAGTTGGTATGTCCAATGACATCGATACATTATATCATTCTGTATAAATTAGAATTTTGTTTGCATTACAATGTACCATGCAGAAAATAACTGCGCTGAACTTGTTCCAACATTAAACTTTATACATGTACTTGTGCGGTAATACGGTGTCAACTTCTTCTTGCTTGCACAGGTTTTCTGTATTAATCAAGACAACCAATCTCAAGATTCTGAATGTAGAATATTAGTGTATAAGCCGTTATATATTCGTGTGTATATTTTGGCCAATGAAGAGGTCAAGGGCATCTTTGTGAGATGTTGTTTTCGTGAATTAACAATGAGGCTATCATAAATGCACTATTACCCCAGTGCGTGGTGACATTTTCGCATGTTGTTGAATTCACAGTCGAACAGTAATTTGCAAAATTCACAAAAATTAAACCCTCATGAAAAATCTTTGTACAGTATCTTGATGAACCAATCTGTTTTGCCTCTTCTCTGTAATTGGTAAAAGGCAAAATACAAAAGGTGAAAGCATCAAACTGCCTTGCCACACCAGAGGTAGAAAATATTTTGACTCGATTGTAGTCATGCAGACATGTACAGATTTTTGGACATGATGTCGAGTGTACACACAGGGAACCATTGTCCACTCTAATACTGTACATTTAGGCTTTTTGATAGATTTTTGTGATTATACTTTCTACAAGCAAAGTAATGCTAAACCAATCTTTTTTTTTTCCTTTAAGACCTTCAAAATATTCTGTTATCACATAAAATTCTTCAAATTTACAAGATATAAACTACATTTGTACAATGTGTTCATACTGTAAAGTTCTCTCTATTCCCAAACTATTAGAATTAAAGGGTATTTGGAATGTCAGAAATTATATCAGAAAGGAACATGTTGCCCTAATTCATCCCCCTTAAAAAAAAAAAAAACTCAGCAATAACAAAAACAAATCGAGGTAATCTAATTAGTCAAGCATATTAAATGAAAGAGTTCATGGACTTTAAATGTCAGTTTGTTACTGGGTGATCCATCAAAGTCTACAAATCTTCAGTCATTGCATGATCAATCACTCGCATCAGGTCAACAGCACATCAAATAACACAGATTGTGCAGTTATTCTTGTACCACAACTACGTATCAGATGGGTTGTATTAAATGTACCGTACAAGGCTTAAAAGAACCATTGATCATCTATACTGTACGTCCATCACCAACCCACACATCCCACTTCCAGACAAGGCTCAGACATTATTTCCTGCCCTTTGTTTCATCTCTCCCCCTCTCTCTCTTTCTCACTCACTCTCTCTCTGTCTGTCTCCTTCTCACTCACACTCTTAATTTAAAGACAATACATTTCATTGTATTATGAGATTAGGTTTTAATCCATGCAAGCTGTAAATGGCAACAGTGCTGCCCCCTTGTGTTTGTGACTGCGAATGATGTCAGTTGCTACGGGTGGCTTCCCCTCCGATTTAATCTCGTCGGCCAAGGCTTGCTGGGCTGGGATGGTCCGTGTGACTATTTGTGGTGTGATGTGTGCTCTGTTGTAGTGTGTCTTGTTGCAGGGATTATGAGGGCATTCAAGCCCTCTATCTTCTGATGATTACACACACATTGGGGTATCAAGCACCTATAGGAAGGAATACCTCCAGATTGTATTGTGCTTTGTGTATTTAATCAAGGTGTCTTGCTCTCTGCAGCGTCATTACACATCTGTACATTTCAGTGTACTGACTGTGTGAGCATCTTATACAGAGCTCTTTTTCTACAGACCTCAACTTTCAACAAGAAACAGTGTACATGTAGCTAAAGAGGACAAATTATGCAATTTTATGCCCAAATATGTTTGGGTGAAGTTCTGCTGTACTCAAGAAATGTCTAGCTCCACAAAAACAAACAGCCAAGTACTAGTACATTTGTAGATAATTCAAAAAATGAAATTAAAACAGAATGAATACTGTAAAAGTGGATAGGGTACATTTGTGTAATTTTTCACACCTTGGCTGGGTAAGATGATTTTTGCATACGTTTTTAATTCTGTGAAATCAAGACATACATTCAATACTGGAACATACAATTGTAAGTACAACAAGCCAAAATAATAGTGTGCTTTTACTTTTGCGTTCATTTCTGGTTGTGTGAAATGCACGAAAATTTCCTCTTTCATAGTACAATGTACATTTACTATTCATCTTTATTGTGTGACACTTCACTGTGTGAGCTAATGTGTATGTGTGATTAGCATTAATATGCTCATTCTGAACCTTAACCATATTTTCCCTGAGAAATGTTCTTAATATTGTACATTTCCCCAGACATGATGAATAGTGAACCATTTTGGCACATTCATGTACTGCATCATTTGCAGGCACAGAAAGTATCACAAGTCAGCCTTCACGCAACTAAATACTATAGTTACTACTGTACCTGTTTACACCTTTTTTTTGGGGGGGGGGGTGGGGGGGGGGTGGGGCTTGAGGGATTTCCGTGGTGCACTGGTGGTAATAATTGCGACTGAAAGATCAGTCTGTATCTGGTCTCCGGGGATATGTTGCGCGGAAACTGCATCTACAATGTATAGACCAGTAGCTTCACAGATCCCCTCATCAATTAAAATAGAGCGATCATGTCATAAAAATAAGACTCCTCTGGACAGACAGATCTTCCTGTCTAGTACAAGTAGTATAGTAATCAGTGACCATCTACATTTGTACCATGCTTTTTATTGTATGGTAGCCCTACTACATATCGACCACCTTCTTTTAAACCGACCGCGTATAATTTGCGCACTGAACACTTAGTACGCACTTCTCTGCGCGCAAAGCACATAAAAATGGATTGGCTTTGAATGAGTGATGAGGATGGTGTGGGAAAACGCGATAATTCACCGTTCATTAATAGTTTTAATCAAGGACAAAATTTCGAATGAATATTTTCACCGAATTGTGATGACAGCACAATGTAATGTCTATGGAAGTTTCTAAAAAGCTTCGTAGACGTTTTCTACAACACGGTGTTCAATACAACTCGGTTTGCGTGCATTGTCAATGCAAAAACAGCGGTCGATCCTAATAACAAGATTTACCGCAGGGAGCTGAAACGAGGCCACGCTAGTTCGTCTGCGATATTTTTACACTGAAACTTTGAATCGAAAAGGGAACAACAGCATTTGATAGAGCTGGATTTTCTCAATCACGTAGGTCAAGTTTTTTACGTGAATTTCAGTGTCAAATATTCTTATCAAGCAAATAAACATTAGGCGGTCAATGAGTAGTAGGTCCAACCCTACTTGGTACGCGCAGCCCTTAAAAATTTGAAAATTTTAGTGTTGTTGTTGTTTCTGTATGAGTATGACTAACACTGTTAGATCTACATTTTGTAAATTGTACGTACACTGTACAGTGAACATTCAATAAATAATGTGGTCTAACGAGCAACATCATAGTTCCAATTCTTTCTCCGCCCACATGGATAATGCCCATGCCATGGTTGTAGACGATAGTGGCAGGTATCAAGTGAGTGGTGGTGTGAGGTCTAGAAAACTCTTTACGATCAACACTCAACATGCAGTATCATCCACATACACACACACTTCCAAAGGGTTCACACAGCGTGCGTAGGCTCTATTGGATTGATTATCATCATTGCAGATCCCCTTTCATTATCACTAGGGCCTACACAGTCTACCGTGTGACCAGTGAGTTACCCGTCCCCTTTATTATCATTCATTCATTGATGATCGCAATATCGTATTCGTAGTGCAGATCAACAGAGCCTCACACACAGCGGTCACATCGCATTCTTCCATTTACTTACCCACAGATCGGTTCCCCAACTCATGATTGCTCTCTTTTTCTCAGTATTCCAACATAAAGAAGAACATCCAATACTAGCAGGATTTCGTGTCACAAGTTTAGTCACCGTACGTTACGCCCGCTCACTCAAGAACCGCACATATCCACCCCAATGATTACCGTACATCTATTTCCCTTTTCACCACCAGTGGAGTGTCCTACGTAGTGGAGTACTGCAGCTGCATGAACTGTGGTGGGTGCACACTGATCGCAGTTAGGCCACTGCGGCTGCTTAGCCATGCATAAACCGGTGTAAGATGCATGCAGTCGATCCGTAGGATCGTCAAAGAGGGGCGTGGTGCATTGTGGGATGAATCCAAAGCTGTAAAATAAAAATATAAAAAGTCGCGAGAATCATGTGATGGCGCTATTCAAGTTTTGAAAAATACATCATGTACTAGTAGCTGCAGAATCAAAGAGAATAAAATTATTTTCCCCATTGGTAGAGAGGAGAAAAATCTCGTTGAGCAGAATACATTGTAGTACGCAATAAGAAAGTTTTCATTTTTGCGCAGCAGTGAAAACCAAAGAAACCATGTTGTGTTTTTCTTGCAGTTGTTCAGGGGATGGGGGTGGGGTGAAGATTTGCAATGCACTTTGATCCTATATTTCCCAACAAGTTATAGGTAAATTGTGTCGTGCGTGGTTGTTGGTTTGAGAAGGGATAACAACCATATGAAAAAGGTTGATTTCTTATGTCTTGATAGACCTTTAGTGTTACACAGTACTTGAAGAGCAAATACTGTATGAATGTATCAAGTCAATCATGTAGGCCGATGTTCTTATTGACAAAATTCAGTGCACATTTTGTACAATTAAAGGGATGACATATATCATTGGTGGAGATGAGAATTGGTCTTCTAACTTTTTGCGAGATACCAAAAAAAAAACAAACACTTATGATATAGTACAGAGCATACCATTTTAAGAGGAATTTAAAGTTTATTTTATGAAAATCGGGTTTGGAATGACTGAAACTTCCAAAAACAAAGTAGAACAAAGCGATCGTAATAATGTGTGGGTCCCACATTGCTCTGTTTTGGATATCTCTGCCATTTCAAAACCAATTTTCATCACATAAGCGTTAAGTTCCTCATAGAATTACATGCCCTTTCATATTTCATAAGAGGTTTCTCATTTTCTCACCAAAAATGTTAGAAACCTGAAATTTGGTCTCAACCCAAACTATACAATCCCTTTAATACTAATAGGCTTAATGACCTTGAAGCATTCGTTTTTACGTTGTATATTGCAAGTCACTGTCTCTGTTGAAAGGCGAGAAGAGGACCGTGTTCAGTGACTTACAATGATAGAAGAGGGTACTACATGTTGGATGAGAAAAAAAAAAAACCCACACACACACACACACACACACACACACAACCACAGACGTACAAAATAAAAATCCCCCAAACAGTCACCTCAAGTCGGGTTTACAGGTGAAAATGCATTCTATGCTTAGAATGAGTATATTCAAACTCATATTGAAGAGACCGGTAAATAGTTAATATGAAATAACTTCAGAGAATAAGAGTCCATGAAAATTAACTTCCACATGCGTTATAATAGGCCTATGTAGGCCTATGTATCCAGTTTCAAAAAGCAGTTATTTTTATCATAATCAAAAATTAATATGAACGCATGCTGAGTGAGACGTTTCTTCTCTATATTATACTAAAACAAACAACAGAACAAACAAACAAAAAACGTTATGCCCAGATGAAGATATCAAACTATGAGGTTAACATTAAACGGTCGTAAATGGTCGAAAAATCGACTTGTTATTTTGAATCAAACAACTCGAATGCTAATCAAAACAATTCCCATGTCTCGAAAAATTTGCATTGGGAGTTTGTATACATTGGATAGCCTACTCCTGCGGACTACCACGACCACAAAATGGACTATTATCGCCGGTTCTTGTTAGGTCTCTTCACTGGTCCCCAGTAAACAAAATGTGGCTTCCCTAAACATCTACAATGTGGAATAATAAAATATAAAAATATATGATTTTTTTTAATTCAATTTATTTCAACAGAGTATATATATAAGAACGGTAAAATACAAACATTACAATGAGCGCGCAACTTACATCATGCAAGATGCAATGAATATAAAACGTAGGGGAAGCAATAATAAATGGCCTTTCAAAGGTTGATCCCTGTCAATTAAAAATGGTACAAAACGTTACAGAATATATTGGACTATACAGACGGCAAAAACGTTAATAGGAAAGTGAGATATCTATAACTCATTCATGAGTGTGTCAAACGAGATTACTGAATCAAAAGAAACTGTTACGTTGGTGGAGATGAGAATTGGGCTTTTAATTTTATTTTTTTTTTTTTTTTGGTGAGATTCCAAGAAAACACTTAATAGTACAGAGCATACCATTTTAACAGCAATTCAAAGTTTTTGTGATGAAAATCGGGTTTGGAATGACTGAAACATCCAAAAACAAAGTAAAGCAAAGCAATCGTAATAAAGTGTGGGCCCCACACTTAATTAGAATCGCTCTTTTTTGGATATCTCAGCCATTTCAAAACCAATTTTCATCAAATAAACGTCGAATTCCTCATAGAATTACATGCTCTTTCATATTTCATAAAAGATTTCTCATTATTTCACCAAAAAAATGTTAGAAACCAGAAATTAGGTCTCAACCAAAACTGTACGATCTCTTTAAGCGATGAAAGACTAATGGTGCGTCGTCTGGTATAAGTCATTCCACAAAAGAGGGTCAATATACCTGTTAGTACGTCTATAGAAACATTGTATTTGTATAAAATGGAATAATAACTTATTACTCTGACGAGTATTATTAACTGTATATGCAACTCTAGTATTGTTTTCAATGAAGCAGTTGTCTAAAATTTTGGCAAGATATTATTGATATATAGACATATCATGCGAATGTTGGCAGGCAACAATTTTGTTACACAGATAACAATCTTAGTATAGTTAGTTTTTTTTTTTTTAAACAAGGGCTCTGAATTTACAAAACAATCCAAAATCTGTAAGTTCCTATTATAGATCGGGATGCAATTATTTTCATATTTCATGTTATTTTTCATCTATTGTCATCCTCCTATAATGGTGTACAAAATTCATATATCAACTTGCAAGATCGCAACTGCTATAGATCTACTTCACTGACAAATATGTCGGGGAAAACCAAGTCAGGAACCATGCAGTAGGAATCGAAACCTTCATCGGTCACCCACACTTAACCGACGGGCTATCCCTCGGACTGCGTGCCCATTATGTATTAATAGTGACATATGATTATACACGCACTGCAGAACTGGGGGCTGCAGCCCCCTCCTTTTTTTTTTTTTTTTTTTTTTGGCTGGTAAACTTATACCTAAACCAAATAAAAACAAAAGCATGCAAATCGAGGGGAAAAAACCCGGAAGATCATACTACATCCATTAAATTTCTCAGGGGGAGGGGTGCCAATGAGATTGACCCGGTGACGGTCCCTTGGGCGGTCCCTCCTCCCTCCGTCTGATGAGAAAAAAAAAAAAAACGCAAAAAAGAAAGAAAGAATAAAAGCAGGAAAGTATCGAAGAGTGCGTAATAATATTATATATACATGTAGTTACATTAGTATATTATACAGAGGGTGAAAACTGACAAAAATTAGCCCATATTCAACCTTTCTAGCTTCTCTTGCTTTGATTCAGTAAATTCGTCCCTGACTATTTAAAGGGGATATAGCTAGTAACTGATCAGCGGGAATCGGTGGGAATTCTGGGGGATGTTGCTCCAATTCTTGTGGGATTCATTTAAGAGTATTGTTCTGTGAAAATTATTCGGTTCAGAACAGTCTCCATATTCACGTAATGTGCAGTTTAATGCCCCGTCACTGTACAGGCATGCTAACCTGGAACTGTTAAACTGCACATTACCTGAATATGAGGCCATTCTGAAGCAAATCATTTTCACACAACGACAGATATAATGTACTCTTAAATGAATCCTACAAGGATTGGAACAATCATCCCCCAGCATCCACTGATTCTCAGCGATCAGTAAACATTACTAGCCACCACCCTTTAATAACGATGTCGGAATTTCAGAGCCTGCAGGCTCATCTCAGCAGATGCAATCTTTCAAATACATCAATAATAGTAAAGGGTGACAATTGCTTCAAAAATCTGTCATCTTTATAGTGCATCTTCAACCCCCAGCATTAACATTCTTCTTGCTTTCATGCACTTATGAGTGATCTTTTTTTTTTTTTTTTTTTTTTTTTTCTCTCTCTCTTAGGTCCAAAACATTGCCACGATCATCCACTGACTTGGACTCTTCACTAAATTTCTGCAAAAACGTACGGTTCTTATTCAACCTTCGGTTAGCTGTATGGCCCGAATTGTCTCTCTCTATATATAAAGGGGTCCAACCAAAGCGACATGAAAAGGCGCACTGGTGATGCAACATACAGGTAATCATCTATAGTATGTTATTGCTATATAAGGCTTATAACATTCTTGATGTTGTTCATAATATTGATAATGGTGATGATGATGATGATAATAATAATAATAATAATGATAATAGTAATAATAGTAATAATAATAATAATAATAATAATAATAATAATAATAATAATAATAATAATAATAATAATAATGATAATAATAATAATAATAATAATAATAATAATAATAATAATAATAATAATAATAATAACAGTAATATAAGCATAGTGGCTATACTAACTCTATGGCGCACAGGTCCACCTTGTCGTGCTCATGGCGCTTCAAAATTGAAAATATGATAATAAATGACTATGACAATCTTTTTTATCTTAACATATTCATAGTCATCACTGATAGCATGATTGGTTATGGTTATCATCATCGGCCAAAAAAAAGAAAGAAAGGAAAAAGTCAAATACACTGTCGATTATCAGAGTATTTACGAAATTCATGATAATGTGTAATTCCGTATTTCGTCCTTACATAGAATAATAATAATAACTGATAATTCAGAATAGAATGAAAAACGTGATGTTCAGAAATACATTCACTTCTCAACATTTCCATACACACGGTAATCATGGTAGTTTCGACAGGTGCCAGCATTTTGATTAACTTTCACGACCTGCTCGTGATTTCCGACTTTCTGTCGATTGTGCATACGCCGAGTGCAGAGAATCGGACGGTGTCGGCCCAGAATCTTTATGGATCGCGAACGAACCGGAACATGTGCGTTGCTATGAAGGATCAGTGCACGAACAACCCGTACGTGTACTAGTGAACGTACCGTGTGTACGTACAACTGTACTGATAGCTTTAGGAATCGGCCAGCCAGCCAGCAGCCAGCAGATCGCAGAGGAGCTACACTTATTTCAGTTTCAGTCACAGTTTATGAAATCTAGAGCTCAGACAATATAAAGCTGCCAAAAGGATAGGATTAACTTATCAAGATGGAACGACCGTCGGTTGAGCAAATGACGAAAGAAGCCTTTTACGATGACGCGAAGGTGTACTGGAAAGAGATTCCAGCCACGGTTGACGGAATGCTTGGCGGATTCGGTCACATATCGGGAGCAGACATCAACGGATCGTTGGAATTTCTCAAACCATTTTTGACGGTAACAAAATACATTTCCCTCCTACAGTATTAAGAATGCAAACGTAATATGCACACTGGGGCACATATGAATTTTTAAAAGCGTACATCAAACTAAAGCGTGTTCCAGTTTTCTTTTCAAAGAACCAGGTTAGCCGGTACAGGCGGTAGGCCTACTCGCTCGGTAGATAGCTAACTAAGTACCAACACGGAGATGGGTATGTGGGACTGCAATATAAATGCACATTTTTGTTAGGCCCCCAAAAAACAAAACAAAAAACAACAACAAACAAACAATAGCGTTAGGTCTAGACTATCTTGAAAGCTCCAGTAGGCCCTAATTTGATTCTCGAGGTGGTCTGGAGTATTCAGCAATACCAATAATTAGAACACATCAGCCTACTTTCTTGAAATTGAAATTGATATTGAACAAATAAATTGAAATTGTATTTGTATTGTAAATTTTAATTGAATTGAAATTGAATCCTCTTTGATCTTTTTGGCCGTGATTTGATTTGTGGACTAGCGACTGTAAGTGTAGGTACTAACATTAATTAGTCAAAAATCCAGCACGAATGGCTGTATTAAAGGCCCACTAATTTACTTCCGATTCCGCATCTGTGCAGATATCTCAAATTCTTCTGAACCAGCAAACTGCACCAAAAGCAAAATCATGATATCAATGCCGACTTGTCGCTCGGAACAAGTCATTCTTCGCAAGCAATCACGGTAAACACTGCCTGTGATCTGAAACTGAAGTAAGCCATTTAATATTGTGCAACAAATATTCAGTTTCAAGTAACTGGGAGCAAAAAATCAATTTAACTATTCAATATCTTTCTGTTTATCATGTTATCCTAGTTTTCATTGCTACTGCATTTCAGTGCTTACAATATTTATGTCGAAGAAGGACAGTTTGTCAATGAGTATATGAATATAATGAAAACATATCGACGGAAGAATTTCATGAATTTGAATAATTAGGCAGTACCCGCTGCATGCTACAACTAAGGATTAGAACCACCACTTGCTGTTGGGCGGAAGCTGGGTGGTCTAGTGGATATAATGCCTGTCCAGAGATCAGGAGGTCGTAGGTTTGAATCCTTCTTGAGTATGTACGCCCATGATTTTTTATCATGGCTACTTGTGATACTTAAAAACACTCATCAATTCAGTTGTGTGCCCACCTTGAGTAAATTGTATCGGTATGAGTTGACTTGTATTCCTAAAGTAATGGTAAACATATTCCACTCCTTTGTTTCTGTCTGTGGTCTTTGGGGAAAGTGAGTAAGTTTATAGATTTTGACTGTATACATTGTTTTATGAGCAGTACTCAGACAGGCCTGCATATTGTCAATTGTAGTTTGTGAATGTGCCTTATGAAACGCATAGCCATAAAGGTCTTGTTGTAACTTTTTCCATGAGTCTCAAAAGAATTTGTCTTGTACAGTATTTTTATTTTTATTTATTTATTTATTTTTTTTTTGTACAGTGTTCATGGCCTGATAGAGTCCAGTCAGAAAGAGCCCTAGACTGTGGAGCTGGAATAGGACGAATTACCAAACACCTTCTTCTACCCCTCTTCCAGCATGTGGATATGGTTGAGCAGACTCAGAAGTTTCTTGATTCAGCCAAGTCGTATATCGGGGCCGAGTCAGAGCGGGTAGAGCGGCTCATTTGCCGGGGTCTGCAGGACTACAGCCCTCAGCCAGAGCACTACGATGTCATCTGGGTACAGTGGGTGCTCGGCCACCTCACCGACGACCACCTGATTCACTTCCTGCGGAGATGTAAGGCTGGCCTGACAGAAAATGGCATCATCTGCATCAAGGAGAACATCGCCCGCTCTGGAGTGGTGTTCGACGACCAGGACAGCAGTGTGACGCGTTCAGTAACCGAGCTGAGGAAGCTGTTTAAAGCAGCTGGGATGAAGATCATCAAGGAGGACACACAGAAAAACTTCCCGATTGGACTCTTCACCGTCAAAATGTTTGCCCTCAGATGATTATGCCCAAAGGCAGCAGGAGTTATGATATTAGTCTTCACTTTTTATTGAGGGCAAAAATCTCTTTTTGATATTGCCCTGTCATAAAGCACAGTCGCCCTAGCTTAATTGGAAAGAGTGGTGGACAAACTTTTCTTCGGCTTAAATAGGGCTCTCACTCAGTGATGGGTGGTATCTGACCCATGCCAATCACCCACCAGTCACATGCACATGCACATAGACACAGTCATAACAGAGCAGAATTAGAGAGAGAGATAGAGAAAATGTGTGCAGAATGTTTACACCAGTGTGTAACCTGACTGTCTTCACACACACAATGCATGAACTACAGTACAAGTCTGAAGCACAATATGACTGCAAGCAAGATGATGTCCTTTGGTATTAAAAGTGCCACAAGCTGTCTCACTGTCAAATAGTGAATGCTAGTACTGCACAAGTCTTCTATAGGACTTTAGTTCAAAAGTTTGAAGCTGCTTTCTTTTTTTTTTTTTATAACGGCCAGTTTGTTTAAACAAATTGTCACTTTGAAGAGGTTTATCCTGATTTGACACTGTTTTGAGTTTTGAAAGGCAGACGGGGATAAGTGTATGTGATCTGCTCTCTGATTTACATCACTGGTATTTGTTCAGAGGTACTGTTTTTTTTTTATTTTTGTTTTACCAGATATATATTCCAGCAGGTGTTTACTTTGAATATAGCGATTCTGTGAGGTTTCAGCTACACTAGGGACTTCTACGTGATGACGTCATAATTTCATGATACTGCGTATGCTCCATGTTCTCTGGAATGTCAACCGCCAGAATTGAAAATGCATCCTTTAATGATTTCACATCCTCTCAGATTGAGAACAGGAATATTGATGGCAGCGCGTGCAGCTTGTATTTGGCGCGATGATTATGACGTCACCACATCTGTCATTTCACAGTCATCGTCGACTGAAATCTTTCATGGTTTTATTCTGGCATTAATGGGAGTTGTTGAGAATGTTGACTCACACTTTCGGGCAGCCTTTTCATGTTTTTGTGAACACTGATGTCATACAAAAGTTCAGTGGTCAATGAGAGGGTCAAAAAGTGAACATACATTGTAGTGACCATTTGAGAGCTCTAGAAATGCATTATTGGACTCTTACATTTGTCTCTGCAACTCATCACTGACAATGTGTGTAAGAATTTCCTTTCTGTTACTCTTGATGTGGAGTAAAACTACAAGATCTTGTATTCAATTCCAAGTCATGTATTATATCCAGAGATTATTATGATAACAAGTATCATAGCTTTACATGCGTGATATGATGTGTATCATCAAATGGGATCCTTTTTATGCTTATTAAAAATTTCAGAAACATGTCTGTGGTGGATATTAAATTTGCGGCAAAATCAGTAACTGTAGTGGAGGAAAAGCAGAAGACCTCTATTGCAAGTGTTTTAGAATTGGAGTGAAATTGAATCAAACTGCTGCTTCATTAACCAAAGTGCCACATTCCATTAAAACCTACCTGGTATGCATTTTTGAAAAGAGGTAGGGCATGGTAAGAGAAATGGGTTTTCCCTTTCTTTCTGACATCTGTTGTCCCATTCATACAAGATTAAACCATTAGCAGCTACAGGTCAATGTCAACCTCGGCTCCTGGAAAGATGCAGTATATTTTGCATAATAATGCATGGGTTGAGTCAAATATGCCTTGTGTTACTTTTAATACAGATTAATTTGCAGATTAGGGTGCTACAGAGACAATATCTTGTATTAAAAGAAGCAAGTACACATATATTTAACGTGACCGTGCATTACAAAATGAACAAAAAGTCGCAGCCCTTGATTCTACGTGAGGACCTCAAAAAGGTGAAACAGGTTGACCAAGTCAATCTTGAGTTTTTCATACTTTCTGAAAGAGTTAATCTTCGACTAAATTATTCTTAAGTTGGGTGTCATATTAAAGGAATTGGAAAGTGTGTTTTCAGTGGTTTTTCTGCAACCCCTTAGAATCTACTCTTTCAATACCTGCCCTTAACTAGAAATCCATGTCTGGCGACTTTTTGTTGGTTTTGTGATGCAGAGTCACATATGCAGTAGCAGCCACATATGGTTCAGTTATTTTAGATGGGTGTGTGTAAGCAACATAGAGGTTCATAGGTGGAGGACTTTTAGATAGAGTTAACAGGACCACTGGAAAGAGTGATCACAATATATAGTGTAATATGGGGGGGGGGGGGGGGGATATACCTGTGATTTGGGGAGTGGGCCAAGGAGATGAAATATATACTTCATAAAAGTCCACTGTGTCAATGTTGAAACTAAAGCCATTGTACATGTAGTTCATTGAGATATATCTTGAGATCTCAGTATATATCTCTATATTGTAGATGCTGTAAAAATGGAAATTTCACGCAAGTTATTTTTCACGCTTGGCTGGATAATATGAATTTTGCATGTTTTTGATTTTGTAGAATCAAATTTAAAGTATTAAACTAAAAAATTACATGCTGTTAGTGTTGTATTCATGCTAGTTTTAGGCATGCTAGTTGTAGGTTGTGCAAAATAGGCAAAAATATCTAGTTTTACAGAACTTATACTTGATTGGACTGCTCTTAAGGTTTCCGTTGATAGATGGGCATCATTTGTAGCTGGTGTAGTTCTCAAAGATAGCATTTCTCAGTGTCATGGCAATAAAGCTAGGGGAGAGAACACTATGCTTGGTCATGAAAAAAATAATCTATATTTGCCCAACAACATTTTATGCTGAGGTGAGAGGTGGGACTCGTGGGAGATGTTTTTATCTTATTCTACATGCAGTTGACTCTTCTGAGTAAAAAGCATTCACCTATTTAGGATATGCTCACTACATTTAAAGCAAAAAAAGAAAAAAGAAAAAAAAAAGACAATTGAGAGCATGAAAATAATAACACTACATGTACTAGTTCGTACTAATTCAAGGGTCTGTATTGGCTGAAGCCTCAGTTATCTCAGGTTTCAGGAAAAGGCATGGACGTTTAATTTGTTAATTAATATATTAAATTGTTTGCTTTTTCTTCATTTATTTACTTGTTATTCATTAGGTTGTGCATCTATCTAATTATGTGTATTTTTTTTTTTTTAAATAGATCTGCAGAGTTGACTTTACCCACAAAAAACCCCAGTCCAGGTCTGTAGTGAGTATTTTAGGCCTGTAATCGCTACCTCAACTCTTCAATTTACTGTGCTTCCAAGAACAGGCCACAGACTCAGTGTTCAACCCCCCTTCCCATCCCCACCCCAGGCATATTTACCAGAACAGGCTCTAAACTTGGTGTTACAGTTTGTTCCGACATGCATGGATGCAACTT
Source organism: Diadema setosum (assembly GCF_964275005.1). Classification (NCBI taxonomy): domain Eukaryota; kingdom Metazoa; phylum Echinodermata; class Echinoidea; order Diadematoida; family Diadematidae; genus Diadema; species Diadema setosum. The sequence goes on from NC_092701.1 coordinate 3,563,350, forward strand.
ATATACAGCTTTAACCATTCCAGCAGTGAAAAATAGGTGTATTGAAATCTATGTACATGTATGGATTTCTTTTTAGTGGTGCACAACTGTTGTGGTTGCCTATGTATACATACAAACAGGCGATTCATTTTGTCATGAAAATAGTGTTAATGTGTGGAAAAATCTACCATAGATGGTAAGTTTCAGCATAGACACTAACTGACTTTGAGAAATGAAAGCATTTTAATATTTCATCCATATTTTTTCAGTAGTACAGTGTAATTAAGTGTGTTTTTATGCCTCCGCCACCAAGTGGTGCCGGAGGCATTATGTTTTTGGGTTGTCTGTCCTTCCGTCCGTCCATAATGAATTTTGTGGACAGCGTAACTAAAAAACCTTTTGAGGTGTCCTAATGAAACTTGGCATGTATGTGTATTAGGGGGTGAAGTTGTGCCTATCAACTTTTGGATGCACATGTTCAAGGTCAAAGGTCAAGGTCAAATGCTTAAAATTTTGAATGCTTGAAATGCTTGAAACTTAGTACATATTTATGCATGCTCTGCCCGACAGTGATTCTCTTATGAATTTTAGGTCAGGGGCCAGATGAAAATGGTAACAATTTACTATTCAATACAGAAATTGCACTTTTTCTCCATACCTTGAAAATTACTCAATGCATAAACTTATGAAAGGGTCAAAGTCAAGTTAAAGTCCTTAAATCCCCAAATACATGCTCTCCTATTCATCCAATTTAAACCTAGGTCAAGGAAGGTGAACATTCAACACATTTGTGACAAATATGTCATTTTAATATTTTGCCAATTTTGTGAAAATGTAATCACACATTGTCCACAATAACATGTACTATAGACCCATTAGGAGAATCATGCATTATGGCGGAGGCATACCAGTCGCCATAGCGACATTTCGAGTTTAATTGTGCACTTTTTCCCCCGCTATACCATGAAATGAAAAAGAAGTTATTCATTGTATATAATGTCACATATATAGTACTACTGAGGTTGGAAAACTCCACTTTTTAAATCCTTAGTTGCAGTTAAAAGAGTGAAATCATTAATTTTTTTTTTTTAAAATAAAAACCCTCAAACAAACCAAAGGCAGGTTTCCCTAGGTGTCCCTGGATGCCTTGTAGATATAGGTGTCCCTGGATTCCTTTTAGATATGGTATAGTGCCACATACATTGTATAATGATTCACTGACAATAGTAGTGACCTCCACAGTTAGTACTTTGCGTAATTTGTCACTGATTTACTCAGTACGGGGAACCTTGCTACGCCCAGGACCTAAAAGCCATTACAATTACCTAGTTAGGTCGAGTTCTCACTATGCAAAGTAGGGGTACAAAAACAAAGGAATATAATGAGTTGGAACCTCAAAATCACCTTGTTGTATGAGGATTCTATTATATCCGACCTCTTTACGATGAGATTCCACTCTATCATTTCTTTATTGCTTGTTGTATCTCTGACCTGTTGGTTGTACCTCTCTAGTATATATATTTTTTTTTTTTGATTTTGATTTTATTGGTTCCTGCATTATATCATTGCTCATGCAGATACATAAACATATATCATATACATTAATGGTACCATACATATAAATGGATATACATGAACAGTAGTTGCTAATAAAATTAGTTTTTTCATTACCTTTAGAATATACAGCAATACATTTCTTCATTGCCTGTACATAAATGTCCAACAGAACAGTGATGCAATGAATAACGCAGAAGGGCTACAGCTTAAGCATTGCTTGATTTGCATGCAGCCCTCGTACATAATACATAACATATAGGAAAATAGGGAAGGGATGACTTGAATAGAGATAGGGATAGGAGAAAGGAGAGAGGAGAGGTCTATCTGCTTTCACTATTACACAAAGTTAGAACACCTGGATCTCTGAATAGCAAAGCATGGCAAAGTATTTTCTCACCGAGGTTCAGGTGAACAGTTACAGGTCATGGTCGGTTACATAACATTACGCAATAAATTCAGAACAACGATAATTCCACGAGGGAATTTCATATACAATACAATTTCAATGACATTATAAGATCACTGATATCCAGAGAGCAGCATTGTCTTTACAGCTTTCTTGAAAGAATACATAGACTTTAAAGTTCGAATTTCTGAAGGAAGAGAGTTCCAAATATCAGGTCCAGTGTGTCTGATAGATTTCAGAGCCATCACCGTTTTAGGATTTTGTAGATGAAATTTATCAGATTGCCTTGTGGGATAAGAATGTATATCCTTGTTTAAATGAAATAATGAGAAAAAAGAAGATGGCAACTGACCGTTATACAAACGAAACATAAAAAGTGAATTTTGCAAAAAATTAATATCATTTACCTTTAGTGTTTTTAATTCTACGAACAAAGGATCTGAATGGTCCCGATAACCTGAATTGGTGCATATACGAATTGCTTTCTTTTGCAGAAGCAATATACTGTCAATGTGACTTTTCGCAGTTGCCCAAACAATGTTACAATATGAGATGTTCGATAATATCAAGGAATTATAAAGCATAAATAAAATATTCTTTGGGACATAATACTTAAGCTTACAGATTATACCAACGTTACGAGACACTTTATCTGAGATATATTGCACATGAGCATTCCATTTCAAATTTTCATTGATATATATTCCAAGGAATTTGACACTTTCTTTTTGTTCCAATAATATACCATCCACCATAATATTCAAATGGTGCATTTCATTTTTATGCTTCTTATTGTGAAAATGAATAAAATTTGTCTTTTTTAAGTTGAGTGACAATCTATTGCTCTTAAACCATGTAGATAATTTCGGCAATTCAGTATTAAGAGTTCTTAAAAGCGACTGAAAATCAGAATTGGAACAAAATACATTGGTGTCATCGGCGAACAGAATATATTGCAGTAACTTAGAAGAATTTGTGATATCATTTATATACACTAGAAATAGTAGTGGTCCCAATATGGATCCTTGTGGGACGCCACACAATGTATAGGTAAAACTTCAGAATTTACCGATTCATAGTATACATATTGCTGTCTATTCGATAAGTAATCATCAAACCATTCCAGTGGAATGCCACGAACTCCATAACAATGTAATTTGCGTAAAAGGATAGTGTGGTCAAGAGTGTCGAATGCCTTGCTTAGGTCCATGAACACACCAATAACATGTTTTTGTTCAGCTAAGGCAGTCGACACTCTGTCATACAACTGGGCTAGTGCCATATCAGTAGAATGAAATTTCCTGAAACCATATTGGTCTTGGTTCAGTACATCATTTTGTAACAAAAAATCATACAGTCTGTTATAAACGAGTCTTTCTATGACTTTAGAAAGACTAGGAAGAATAGAGATAGGTCGGTAATTCGAAACAAAAGAAGAGTCATCTTTTTTGTATACTGGAATAACTTTTGCAATTTTACATGCGTTCGGAAATACACCAGTTGACAACGACAAATTACAATAATATGTACTAAAGGTGTCAATATACTCCCAACAATTTGTTTTAAAAGAGACGTGCTCATTTCATCATGACCACATGTATGACTTGATTTTAAGGAATGCACAATATCAAGAATCTCACTAAAATCTGTTGGTTTGAAAAATAATGAATTATCGTTTGACGTGCCCAAGTACTGCGAGAAATCTGTCTGTGTATGATCAATCTTAGAAGCTTGACTAGGACCTACATTAACAAAGTACTCATTAAAACAACATGCTACATCTTTAGGATTACAAAACGTTTGTCCATTATTCGTAATTTGAGATGTTGACACCTTCTTTTGCTTACCAATGACGTCATTAATAACCTTCCAGGTGGCTGACATATTTCCAGTAGCATTTACAAAAGCTTCCGTATGATACATTCTGCGGGAGAGCCTAATAATCTGTGTAAGTTTATTTCTATATAATTTATATCGATTAACATTATCTTTATCAGGATACCGTAAACTACTTTTATATAAAGCATTTCTTTTCTTAATGGAACGAAAAATTCCCTTTGTTATCCACGGATTTTTGATTTTTTTATTGTTTTTCTTTTCAATTGTGGGGATATGTTTGTCAAAAGAAGAAAGGAATATATTCCAGAAGGTGTCATAAGCTCTGTTTGGGTCTGCAGAAAGCAATACATCATCCCACGTTTCCGTAATTAAATCATCGTTCAGTAATGATATATTTTCTAATGTGAATTTCCGCTTTTTCTTACGTTGTTTTTGCTTAACATAAGAATTCTGTGTGTCGCCACAAATGAAAAATATAGGTAAATGGTCAGAAATATCACTATACAAAAGACCAGATTTCGAATAATCTGTGTCAATATTCGTAAAAATATTATCGATCAACGTTGATGAGTTGACCGTAATTCTCGAGGGCTTATCAATTGTAATATTACAAAAATTTGCTTGCAAAATATTGCAAAATGTATTTCTAAGAATATGCTCTTCTCTAGAGAGATCAATGTTAAAATCACCCATAATATATACATCTTTGTTTTCTTGATTAATCAGCTCTAATAAGACATCAAAATTATCCAAAAATGAATTACTATCTGTATGAGGGGGCCTGTATATTACACAAAGTATTATGTTTTTTCTATTATACATATTAATTTCAACACATGTGCAATCAAATTCATTTCCATTGTACATCAAATCAGGCCGTTCTTTACACGATAACGTGTGTGATAGGAACAGGGCGACTCCGCCTCCTCGTCCGCATTTTCTATCAGAACGGACAACAAAATATCCATCAATGTTATATAAAGGGGGAGATTTGTCGTTAAGCCATGTTTCTGTGATACCAATAGCGGAAAATTTCATATTTATCGTAGACAATAATAATTGCATATTTTCATAATTTCTTAACAGGCTGCGGGCATTGACATGTAATAAACTGAAAGAATGCTCATTATTGATAAATTCTGAATTGAACTCGTCAGGTAAATAATACCGACATTGGACATTTTTATGTGAATGTGAATTAATTTCATCCATATTTAAAACAAGAACAACACATGGACCATGACATGGTCGTGACCATTTGCATAAGAATTGATGAAAACAGACAAGAAGAGAGGGAAGGAATAGAGCAAGTCATACAGAGAATAGATTATTTACAAATTACTCTCGTGAGTAGCAGCCGCATCGGACAATTGAGATCTCACAACATAGATCGTTGCTATATCAACTCTCCCTGCAGACAATATACATCAGAAGTCAGATTGTATCTTTGGAAATATTCTATATACACAATATTCATCATACACAATGTGATATTTGATATAGATTTAACTATAAATTCATAATATTTACATAATCGCGGTATAGACTTAGAGATTGACAGAGAAAGGAAGGCAGAGAGGTGGATAATCGGGGAAAGATAGAAGTAGACATAAAGAACATGATTATGACATAATAAATGAGTTATTGAGAAGGAATACAGAAGTCATACCGAAGTGATCTAACAGGAGGAGAGGAAGTTGTGCGGGACTCCTGTTTGGTTCCTCCATTTCCCAGCAAAGAAGCGAAGCTTCACGCCGTTCTTGTACAGCTCCTGAACGGCTGCGGACCACTTCCTCTTCTCAGTCAGATCGTCAGCAGTGAGGTCATCTGTCATGAAGTACGCTTCCTTTGCGAGCTTCAGGCGCTGATTCTTCATGATGTCGACTTTCTCACGGTACGACAGGGTTTTGAAGAGGATGTGCCTGGGCCGATCCTTGGTTGCTTTTCCATCACGGTGCGCTCGTTCTACCTTGATGTTAATCCCAAACTTCTCCTTCGCGATTTTCTCGACGAGAGCTGGGCAATCCTCGTCGCCGGTGGTGGACTCGGGAATACCCACGATGCGGATGTTGTTGCGCCGTGAGAACCTTTCGCTCTTGTTGATTGCCGAGTTGTGCTTCTCCACTTCCAATCGCAGGGCACCAACCTCCTTTTCCAGCTCGCCCATTCTTTTCTCTAGCTGTTGATTCCTGGTCTGCACCTCCGTCACTCTCCTGCTCTCAAACTCGATCGCCTGTCCCAGATGTGTCTCCACCTGTTTGATGTTCTCTATTAAGGATTCCACAGCTTTCTTTATCATCCGCTCGAAGTTCTTTGTTGCTTCGTGGAAGTAGCTGGCAATTCCTTCAGGTGAAGTTACGTCAGCTCCTTTGTCATGCAAATCTCTTGATATGTCGGGCACGTCAATGGTATCGGATGCCAAGGGTGCTGCCGCTGCTGCTGCAGTGGTCTCGGGATGGTTGCTTACCCGGGGTGGGCTGGCGGGCTTAGTTGTGGAGGCCCGTCTTCTTGATAGCGGCGTAGAGTTCTTTGGAGAAGGAAGAGTGGCGCCACGGTTTCCCACCCCAAAATCACTCTTCCTATCTTGCTTTGCCTTCCTTGGCAGCACCTTCCTTGTCTGGGTACTCATTATGATGAGTTGATATAGCAGGAGGTGTCAATATCAGTATCCAAAGATAGATATCCAAATGAGATTCGGGAGAGGTGATAAGGTGACGTGTTACTCGCAGCTGGCGGCCATTTCAAATGTACCCATTGTTCCTCTCAAGTTTTCAGCCAGTGTGGTGCTAATATTCTAGTGCCATATTCATTACAAGAGTTCAGGAAAATATGATTGAGAAAAATAATGATATCTCCTTATATTTTAGGCTTTATTGGGAAATTTTTACATTGTATATGGTAGAATGTTTTGTGATATAACTGACCTAAACATGAGCATCAAATGTGATAACTCTAAACATTTTTAAATCACTGCTTCCAATGGTAAACAGTACCTTTTACCTGTTAAAAATGGATTAATTTTCCTGTAAGACACATTTCTCATTTACCCCAGCCTGAAAATACTCGGGAGCAGTCTTCAACAGGTTAAGGGTGAAGATAAGGGTTAGATCAAATTCAACTCTCTAGTAGGCAGGGTTCCTCTGGGAATTCTTCATAGATATATAGAGAAGATAAATTTAATCTTGGCACTGTTTCATGAAAGTTGCTAGCCAGGGCTTCACACTAACCCATTTTTCGTCTGGTCCGTCCTGTCTGTCGGACCAGTAGGTACCCAAGTTTTCTACTTTTTACTTGTCCATTTTCGGAAGGAAAAGTTACTGGTCCGACAGTGATTTTTACTGGTCCTGGGCTGCCAGACCAGTGCCAGTGTGCAGTGCTGTGTTAGCCCTGACAAATCATCGGTCTCTGACAGTTACCTAACCCCGGCGCGTGGCGCCGTAGTGCGGGGCGCTGTAACTAGTAACAGCGGTACGTGTTGGGGTCGCTGGTGCGGTTAACATTTACCATAGTAACAGTCAGTGACCAGAGCTTCTCAGCCACTCAGAACCAAGGATTTTACTGAAACTGTCAGAGACTGACAACTTTCAGTGCTGACAACTTTCATGAAACAACGCTCAGATTACCAACAGATCGCAACTGGCATTGACATGTCACAGTGCCCCCTCCATGCCCCTTCCCTCGCCCCCTCCACACCTCTTCCAAGATTCAGTTTCTACATAATATCCTTGGCCTCATGAAACCCTCTAAAAATTTGTCAGATATAAGAATGTGTCTGATTAGGGCCCTGTTTCATGAAACTTGTTACCAATAGCAAGTTACAAAAATTGTTACGAGCTACTTGAATCCTTGCATCTGATTGGCTGAGAGCAAATTTGTCATAGAAATGTGACAGTTGTTACTGATAACAAGTTTTATGGAACTGGTCAGGAATGTAATTTTTGTTGTATGTCTTGAACCTGTTTGGCGTTCATGTAGGCTTTTGATCTACTGTGATTGTCTTCCCCAACCCTGCCTATTGCAATAGTATACAAATGACGCACAGGTCTGAGTGCGTCAGTCGGAATTGTGTGCATAAGGTAACTATGGAATGCTTAACCCACGAGGCGAAGCCGAGTGGGTTTAGGCTAAATTCCATAGTTACCGCATGCACACTATATTCCGACTGACGCACGAAAAGACATGTGCGTCATCTGATTTGTAGAATGGGTAATATTCTTGTCAAAAACCCATTTTTCTATCATGTTACCCGATGACAAAATTACTGGATGCATCTCCTTTTGGCTTGCCGTAAACGAGCATGCATCAGTTTTTACTGGACGCATGGCCAACCTGAGTGCGCGAACGCTTGCTTTAGTGCGCGAACCTTTGTTACAAGTACGCGTACTCTTGCTAAAAAGTGCGTGATAACATGTTTACCACTGTGACTCAGCGTGCGGCCAGTAAAAATCAACACATAGCTCTCGACCAATCAGATCGCAGGATTCTCGCTACCCATTCTATAACAGCAAAGTATTGCTGTTGTAGTCAAACTGACTGATTTTATCTTCGTAGTGATGACATTGTGGTTCTGTATCAGATGCAAGAATATAGTAATTCATAAAGCATTACAGTAGGTGCTCAAAAAAAAAAAAATGCTTTGTATTACCTGTACATATGTGTATTATCTTTGTCAATTTCTCCCACATGATGCTGATGTATTGTATTTATTTTTATTGTATTTTTTTTTTAATCTGCCTGGGAAGCCATTAAAGGTTAAAGGAGATGGCTAGTAACTGATCAGTGGGAATCAGTGGGAATACTGGGGGATGATTGTTCCAATCCTTGTGGGATTCATTTAAGAGTACATTATATATCTACTGTTGTGTGAAAATTATTTGCTTCAGAACGGTCTTATATTCAAGTAATGTGCAGATTAATGCCCCGTCACTGACCAGGCACGCTAACCTCGAAACATTAAACTGCACATTACTTGAATATGAGACTGTTCTGAAGCAAATAATTTTCGCACAACAGTAGATAATAAAAATACAAGGATTGGAACAATCATCCCTCAGCATTCCCACTGATTCCCACTGATCGGTTACTAGCCATCCCCTTTAAGAGAAGATTACCTCTATTTATGTACCTGACCTCTGCTGTGTGATTTTTATGTTGTTCAATGACATGTTCCAATTCCAGTTGTATATAAACTGACAACACAATAGAGAGGAAAATTCTAACAAGGGCTGGTCACAATATGCATGTGTGTTTCCGAGTATTAAAGAATATTGGGCTATCCTTAAAGAGAGATGAACAGAGAGAGAGAGGGGGGGGGGGGGAGCAGAATGATACAAAAGGCCTTAGCATGTTTGTATGTGTATGGGTGAACACATGTATCTGTGTATTCTCTTTCAACAGATGAAGAGTTTGTTCGCAAAAACCGATAAGTCCATATTTGCCAAATGGAGATATTTGCGATTAAAGGTCAAGAAAAATAAAGAGAATAATAAGAAAACATTTGCTTCTTTTGACCATAACTTAAAAAAAGTACCTTAATATGTAGTGACCAATATGTCATTTAAAAAGTATTATTTTGTACTTTATGACAGAGACCGTACTTCAAAATCTTCAAAAATGGACTTATCGGTTTTTGCGAACAAACTCTTCAGATCTTTTTTTTTTTCTTAGTAGAGAGATTGCTTTCATTTGCAAACAAGAACAAATTACAATTACACTTTAAATATCAACATTTTTCATTTCAAGTTATACCTTCAGGGAGATGGTTTAACAGTTTAAAGGCATAATTTACCATTTGCAGATGAAACAAAAACCCTGCATTAGTGCTTTAAAATAGTTCTAAAATGTGAGTTAGGGATAGAAACGACCACTGTCAAAATTTGAATCCGTATAATCGATGTTAAGTGTTGTTTAATACACAAAATGTGAACAATAGTTATAATAAAGATGTTTCCAGACTAAACCGTATACAGTTACGGTTTATGAAGAAAAACCCTGATATCTCCTTATACTTTAGGTTTCAGTGCAAATATTTCATATGGTAGGATGTTTTATGATACAGCAGACCTACACTATGCAACAAATATGTGATATCTTGAACATTTTTGAAATCACTGCTCCCAAAGGTGAACTGGACCTTTAAATGATTCTATATCAGCATCTGCTTATTGTGGTTGAGAGGATTAAACAGGTTTAATATACAGTTTTAAACTAGGTGATTGGCTGAAATTAATGTCATGTGACAATCATACACATCGTGTACCCTGAAATTGGCACATTTTGCTGTTGAGCGGAAGGGCCTACATCCACTGGCACACAGACACGGGTATGCACAATTAAAAATTGCACAATGATTGATGAATGCAAAAACACTTGACTCTACATGTCGGACGTAGTGAAGAAAAAACTATAATTGAATATCATACATATACCATACCGTAGTCTGAAGCAGCTTTAGAGATCTGAAGTATAAAAGGGACTCCACAGATAGTTTGATTTGAGCATGATGAGGGTCTGAAGTAGAGAGGTGACAAATATATAGCGCCATCGCATCTTTGCACCCCAACCTTTTTCTACCCGCTACATCGAGTTTTTACCATGTATTGTATCTGCCATCATCATTGTATGCTTTTAAATCAAAATGTGTGTGCATAATATTGAATATATTTGTGTGCCTTGCATGCGAAACAAGGTGACCAGTCTACATTGGGATGCACAGTATCGTAACTCATTTCAATCATAAATTGCGCGCGATACTCGATCAGTAAGCCGATCATGCCAGTTGTTTTCTTTCTCCTCGATCCATCTCCCATCTTTCTATCCGCCCCCCCCCCCCCTTCCCACCTCGGGGACCGCAGAATGGGGGGAATAGGAGCCACTCCACTATTTTGGCTTTAAGATAAAAAAAGAGAGATGTTTAAAAATAAAAAGGGTGGGGGTGGGGAGGGGGAGGATACTCTTGATCTTTAGTATGGCAAGCTATCAGGGGAAAAAGATTCCACCATTTGTTTATCTTTAAAAAAAATCTCATTTCTCATTATCTCACTTAGGAATGTTCAAAACATGAATCCCCACCTCAACCAATACTCTTTTTTTCTAAGCATTCATCTTTTTGTAAACAATTGATCTTTTGTACAACCATTGGTCTTTTTGCAAATCATCAGAAGCGGATCTAGAGGGGTGGGGGTTGGGGGGGTTGCAACCCCCCCCCCCCCCAAAAAAAAAAAAAAAAAAAATCCGGGGACCATTTTTTTTTTATCTTATCTTTTTTTTTAAACTTGTAATTTTATTTTTTTCTATTTATGGCAATGACCTCTATACCAAAAATAGTGGTTAGGAAGAAAGATTTGCGGTGACACCATGTGTATCCACTAGTGCAACTTCAACTTCCAGCCCATTACTGTCTCCCACTCTTCACTCTTTGCCCTCCTCACAACCCCCATATGTCGCTTCCCTCTTCGTTTCTCCTCTTTCTAAGCTCTTCTTCCAAACTACGATCCGGTTAAGGACTACATACACATGGTGTCACCGCAAATCTTTCTTCCTAATTAACTTCACCATGCAAACCTTCAAACAACACAAAAATAGTGGTGTTTTAGATGCAAGAAAACGCCATTTTCACACACAGATTTTCAAAAATTCTCCCTACTGTGGGAGGGGGGACACCCCCCTCCCACACCCTCCCCCCCTCGCTTGCTCCGCTCGCTCGCTCGGTTGCTATGCTCCCTCGCATACCGCCCCCAACCCCCTCCTTTATAAAATGCTAGATCCGCCCCTGATCATTCATCTTTTTCACAAACATTCGTCTTTTTGCGAACAATTCATTTTCCCCCACATCTATTCGTCTTTCTGTAAACTGATCTTCTATTCATACTCTTTGCACAGAACTATGGGGGTGGGGTGGGTCCAGGGGCGGGGTTGGGCGCGGTTGTGACCGGCTGTACAGTATCCCCGAGCTCCGTGGTTGAGGTCTGCTGGGCGATCATTGGGGAGGGGAGTCAAAACAAAGTAAGTTAAAGAATTGTCGATTTTGATTCCATTGTTTGCTCACTGTGTCTTGCATTAAAAAGAGCTAGTGCTTGAGACTTACTCGTTATAAAAAAAAAAAATGTGAAAAATGTGAAAACGTGTTTCCTATAGCTGACAGAGTTGTAGCCGCGCCGCCCCGTCGCGAACACTGGAGGCACACAGTCCATCAATAATAGTCCCACACTTAATTTTTTGTGTTAGCATTTTTTCTTGCATAATTGGTATCTCCTTTTTTTTCTACTGTATGCTTAATGCAAGGGGCCAGGGGTATGTTTGGACCCTATCATAGCTCAAAAAGTGAAGATCTACTAGACTTTCTGGATGTATGAAACTGTGAAAAGGATTTGAAAAGAAACGTACAGCTACAGTGTAATTTAATGATTTTTAAATTCATAATTTTAATTCTAAGAAGGTTGCGCTAACGTTGCTGAATTGTTGAATAGTCATTGTATTCAGGTTGGCCTTTACTAAAGTAATACTAGCAAAGAGTATATAAGCTACGCCCAGTGTGGCTTTACTGCTACCAGCAGCCCCATACTTCTTCTTCTTCACTATAAGTACAGGCCACTGTCAGGTGTATTTTCGTACCGTTGTGCTGTGCAGGCATATAAGTGTCTGGATTATGGAACTATGTGCGGCTAAAAACAGGCATCCGTGTCTTAATGGAGCTGGGTCTTGAGTACCTCTCTCTTAAAGCTTGACAGAGAGGTACAGGAGACGGCGGCCTGGGGTAATGAGTTCCAAAGCCTGGTTGCATCTGGGAAGAAGCTTCTTTGGAGGATTTGTGTTCTTGTGAATGGTACTTGGAGTTGGAGTTTCTGGTCGTGTCCCCTGTTTGAATGAGGAAGTGATGGGGTCAGAACTCTTGGGGGAATGGATATCATGGAGGTCCTAATGGAGTACATCATTGCAACCTTTGCCTGTGCTCTTCTTTCTTGCAAGGATGGCCATTGAAGTTTTTGAAGCTTGGCTGTGACACTGCTTGTTCTGTGATGGTCATTTCAGACGAAGCGTGCATACCTTCTCTGGATCATTTCCAGTTTCATGATGTTTGCCTGGGTGAAGGGATCCCAGATTATGCTTCCATATTCCAGGACTGGTCTGAGCAGGGTGAAATAGCAAAGCACCTTGACTTTCTGTGGACATGATCTGATGTTCCTCTGGAGAAAGGCTCTGGTGGAATTAGCCTTTTTTGCTACTTGGTTGATGTGGTGGTTCCAGCTGAGCTTCTCATGGAGGTAGACTCCAAGATATTTTGCAGTGTCTGCTTTCTCCATGATGGTTTGTCCATGAATGGTGTATGACGTCATGATGGGTTTACCTTTGTTGGTAACATGGAGGACCTGGCATTTTGGGGGGTTGAACTCCATTAGCCAGTCGGCTTCCCATCGTTCCAGTGCTTTGATGTCTCCCTGGAGTTGCTCGCTGTCTTCTTCTGACCTGATGTTGTGATAGATTAGGCAGTCATCTGCAAACAGCCCAACAGTGGTATACACATTTGATATCGTATGCGTATGGGGCTGCTGGTCGCAGTTCACAGCCCAGTCGAAGTCGCTGTAAAGTTTTATTCACACAGCGTATTAACAGCGTCTGGTCGGGCTAGGTTGGCCCAAACTACTATAAACTGCTATGTGATTAAACTTGCTTGGAATGTGGAAAGATCAACTGAAATATACAGATAGGGTCTGGTCCAGTCATATAACCCTTGCATGCATTAAAAAAAAAGGGTGTTTGCCAATGCAAGAAAACAATGATAACACAAAAATGTATGATATTCTGGTAAACACTGCACAAAAGAATAAATTTACAGGGCTGTCACATTTATCAGATTCATATGTAGTTTGGATGTCCTCAGCCTAGTAAAAAAAAAAGCATGGTCTATGCTATTTTTTATATTACTACATGTAGTACCCTCAACATATCACTGATTATACTAGTGGATACTAAATCATGCACATCAATTCCACCTTTCAGTGCTCATGGCACTTCAAAAATGAAAAGAAAGATATGCATGTAAATAGCACATGTTCAAACATGACAAAAGAGAACAAAATGGCAACAAACAAACATACCAGATAAAGAATACAATTGAGTATCTGAATGTAAGAACGACCCAAGTCCATGGAACACCATTTCGAGTAAACTTAAAAAAAACTTCATATCTTTTTTATTTGTCCAATAATATTCTATTTAACTGCGATGGGAAGGCAACATTAAATTAGAACATATGACAATTAACATAATTTACATTAATTGTGGAGAGGCCATTTTGTGTGATGGACTTGGGTTGTTCTTTGAATCATATGGACTTGGGTTGTTCTTTGATTCATATACATGATATTCTGCTATCAAGAGATGAGAGAAGGACGAGAGAGGGTGCTATAATATGAATGTAAGAATGACCCAAGTCCTTCATTCTTACCTTCATATAAGATTTAACTCATTTATTTCAGGCACTTCCTGGGGTAATTAGGATTTATCATTTATACACAAGATGAGTCCATGCATAAGCTACACACTGAATTAGTGGATGACAGTTGCATTAACTGAATCAGAGACTCCAACTCTCCCGTTTTCGACGGGAGATCTCCCGCCGAAAACCCATTTTTGCAAAATCTCCCGTTCTCCCGCTTGAGATTTAATTTCTCCCGCCCTGGCTCTGTGTCTCCCGTTGGAAAGGATTTCTTACTTATTACTATTGTATGTTGAAAAAAATAAGCCTTAGATAGCACCAGAGAGCATCTAGAACCCGAGGAACTTCGCGCTTCGCACGCATCAACTTAGAGTCTCCCGTTTGCTAGGGGTTTTGGGCGGGAGAATCTCCAGATCAGAAGGTGCTTGGGGTTGGAGTCTAAGCTGAATAGGTAACTGATTTTACAATTTTGTTCCTATAACGGAGAAAGCACGATCACCCCATCCATGTTTTACTCTGGATGTTTGGAGTAACAATGCATATGATGATGAACATCAGTTATAAAAAAACCCCTCTCATTCTAAATCACAATATTGGTGGTATGTTTTTGAGTGATCCACCCTTCTCCAGCCTTGTTTTTCAGGAGATCAATCTTTTTACGTCACTATATCTATTTACGGTATTATTCATCATAATGTATTAAGGCCTATTACATAGTGTTCATTGCATTTGCATTTAAATCTTTTGTTATTGGCTGGAAATAAAGCAAAATTGAATAACGTAGAATTGGCATTTCACTGGAAATTTATGACTAGTTGAAAAATATCAAAATACTGCAATATTTACATCAGAAGGGATTGTTTTATTTTTCTTTGTTTTGTTTTGTTTTTTTAGAGACAGGGATGTACATTGTTTCCTAACCTTTGGATATTCCCTTCGCTGTCTTGAATAAAGACTAGAGAGCACAGCGTTTACAGCAGAACACCTGTGGACAGGGCTGTTCGTTGTATGGCGATTACCGGTAGTCTCAACTCAGAAGTATAGGGATATGAAAACAAGACCAAATTGGTTAAAAGTACTTATATCCTGACTAAGCTACTCATTTGGAAATGCTATCATACACGATTGTAGCTTAATAAGCATTTATGCTCAACAATCAAAATGACACCACAAAGGTTTGCCACCTCAGGTGGTACCAATATCTGGCCTGGCCCATGGACTATATGTGCCATGGTGGAAACCCCTTGTGTGCCACATTATTCTACATCTAGGACACCGACGTATTCATGCTTGGAGAAAACATTCTGTTTTTCAAATCTATGTTACTGATTTTAAAACTAGATTTCTGTTAAGCTGGACATGTAGTGAGCAAGGATGTAGAGAAAATGCCAAGCTTTGCTTTGATGACAATTGTATTACTATTAGAAATCGATGATGGTTTTTGTTTGAAATGACTACAGTTAAGTAGCTACATTACTGTAAAGGCATGACTTTTGCACACAAAATAGTAACATAAACTGAGAATTTATGCAATTCCATCTATTAGGGAACACCGCTTGATAGTCAATCACCACATAAAATGCAAGCTACGTGTGAGACGAAAGGAAGCGCGAGAAAAGCTTTCATTGTACTCATTGCAGTATTTTGGCGATTTATCGATCAGGTTGGGTGGGTTTGTGGGTTTGAGCAGAATAAGTACGCGAAGTTGGCACGCCGTCGACTGAGTCGGACGTGCGAACGTGGCGCATAAAGAGTTATTTAAATACACTGTAGGTTCTATGCACCATGTGTGCATTGAATTGAGCAGCTAGCCACCAATGACCACATATATGTAGCCAAGTAGCAAGACCGAGTTATTCAAATACACTGTAGGTTCTATGCACCATGTGTGCATTGAATTGAGCAGCTAGCCACCAATGACCACATATATGTAGCCAAGTAGCAAGACCAAGGGCTTTGTTTACAAGTTGATTAGCTTAGGGCTCTGCATAGATTCTAACATTAACTTCTTACCATGTCAGTTTATATGCAGGTCAGGTTCATTAAAACATAATGATTATTATATCAAAAGGAGAACGAGAGTGTCTGCTTTCTGACTGTCTGGGCCACTCGAGCAGAGGTAGATGAATGTCTGTGTGTGAATAAAACAATCTATTTCTATTATTAAGATTTAAGCCAGTGAAAAAAAATATTAATGATAAACACAGTCAGAGCTGAGTATCGCGCATAGACTTGCAGTACGTATCAACTGTGATGACTGTTGTACAATACAAGAAAGGCAAGAATTGTTCTGCACCTCTAGGGTTTCTGGAATATGAAAATGAACTAGGTCTATTTATAACTTGTTAATCGTTGTAATGTGTAAAATAGATCTCTAAAGGTAAAGTATTACCCTGGGGCACCGTAACCAGAATGTGTTGGGGTCGCTGGTGCGGTCACAGGTAAAGAAGCAGCTAGTGCACATTTTCAAATTGATTTTCCTTTCTCATATGTTTTATCATAAATTTTCTTTTCATTTCTCATGCAGTCTTCTCTAGAGCTGATCTGCTCTGAGCTGCAGCTAGACGCACTGTGGCACAGAAAAGGTTGGAAAGATGCCGACGGTCACGTTCAAAGTTGGGTTCGAGGCGAGGAGGGAAGGTGAAGTGCTGTGCGTCACTGGAAATATCCCAGCTCTGGGTCTGTGGTCGGCCCGAAAAGTTCAGGCTCTGAAGAAAGACGAGGCTGATCAGAGGTAAGAGCAAGCTGAGAGACTTAAAGAGACTGACGTAAATACTGGTACTCAATTCTGAGTGATACAAGCCCTTGAAACCAAAACAACAATTAAATAGCATCTTGAAGATGGGGTACATGCCTTAAACTCAGGAGTGCTGCTTTATTTTTTATTTTTGCCCATCACATCGCTGGTCCCCCCCCCCCCCCCCACTACATTTTTTTTTTTTTTTTTGAGGGGGGGGGGGAGATGGTTGATGACGTCTTTTTAGTACTGTTTACTTTTGAATTGTTAGTGTTTTATACTCTAGGTAGAGTTGAAAATTTTTGTTCATGAGTTCAAGTAATTTTTGGTACATCCTAACCATTTACTACAAACTTTCTCAAGTATATAGATGGTACCAGTACCTTATCATGCAGAAATTTCAAGAACAAGTTTGGTTATTTGACAAGGACAGGGTGATAATTTCTGCAGAAAAAATTACTCCAGGACTTTAATGGGTTATTGGAAAGGGCATAAATGTATGCAAAATTGAATTGTAGTTAAAACATTGCACCTAATGGTGAGAAATCAACAGATAGCAAAGCCTCGCTTAGATTTTCAGATCCTATACATGTATGAAGGGAGCCACACCATCCATAGGCAAGGCTAGGTTCTGGCAATCTTTGAAGAGTCACAAAGACCATATATGGTTAAATATTCTGCATACCACAACCGCCCACATAAATGGTGCATATTTTGTCATTCCTACATTGTACATGTTCTTACATGTAGCTGTGTTACTAGTACAAGATTGTGATGATTTTGATTCCATTTTACTCTAGCTGGCAATGACTTGCTATTGGATTTATAAGCAGTTTAAAGCTCTGCCCCAACTCCCCCTTTCATTCAGTAAAAGACTGCACATCATTGTATGATTTCTCTTTATACTGGTCATAGAGGGTTGGTTGATGAGCTCAATTTCCGTCCCCACTTTGTTTACACACACACACACAAAAAGAAAAGAACAAAACCTTTAAGAGCGGTAAGGTTTGTTTTTGCACTGAAGACCTTTCTTTTTTCCTCCTCCCACTTTTGAAAATGTGGTGCCGACCATGTCATATATTGTTATTTTGTAGTGAGACATACTTTTGGAAGGGGTTTCTGGCAAAATCAACCACTTCAGAAAAGGATAAGTCTTTTCTTTCAGTTTACCCCCCCCCCCCCCCCCCAAAAAAAAAAAAAAAAAAAAAAAAAAAAAAATCCTACATCTATACCCACATTGTGTACAATGTGTCTTGTACACTTATGTTCTTGACTTTAAAAGTTGCAAGGTAGTATGTCTGGTTGGCCAGCAGGATTTCAAGATGAACTAATTTGTTTGCCATAGATAACTATGGGGAAAACAACTTAACTCTCTGTTCTCTCTCTCTCTCTCTTTATAATGTAGGTGGACGCTTACTATTGATGTACCAGAGAACACTAAAATTGACTACCGATATGCTGTTTGTAGCTTCCTGAAACTTCCTGAATCAAAGATTGTCGTACATGAGTGGGAAGCAGGTCTTGTCCCTCGTCACATGTCGGTCACAGGTATGGGAATCAATTTGTATCGATAATCTTGAATACTCTCAAATTCCTTGTACTTCCTCTGCCTGTAGAATGGATTCTACATATGGCATGATTATGGCATGATTGTCGTACTTTCTTCTTTTAGCTTGGTGTCCCATGTATGTTCAGGCAAGCATCTATGGGGAATGCATGTTATAGCAAAATCAGTTCATCCTCAATAGGTTTTAAGAAGACTCTTAAAAGGGGATATTTGAATAGACTACACAAAGCTTAGGCAACCACTAATTTGCTGTATAGAGCTTACATTCTACTATGTACCAGGTAGCTGTTTCTGTCCTCGGTATAAATATGTCTGATGTATCAGTGCAAGAAAGGCCCATGCAGGTAGATGAAATATGCTCCAATATAGCATTTTTTCCCCTGATTGAGAAGTGACAATGACAAAAAAAGAAAGACACCTAGAAGAAGAAAAGAGTTTCTTACATTAAATTTTATTGCACTTATGTGGTTTTCCAGCTAAAGAAGTTACTCATTGACAGATGAGCCACTGTAGTAGTTAGTACCTATTAAGTGTAATTTTATGTATTTTACATAATAGATAGATTCTCAAAAATAGTTAGGTTATGCGTGTCTTTTAATAGTAATTGCAAATGTCAGCATGGAGAGAACAGATTCTGATATTGGATTGTACAGTGCTGGTTGAGGTGAGGATTTAGGTTTATAACATTTCTTGTGAGATAATGAGAAACTTCTTCTGAAATATAAAAGAGCATGTAATTTCAAGAAGGATTCAATGTTTATTTGATGAAAATTGGCCTTGAAATGGCAGAGATATAAAAAAAAGCGATACTAATAAAATTGACAGGCCATGACTTCTATTTATTAGGATCTCTTGTTTTTAGATATCTCAGTCATTTCAAAACCGATTTTCATCAAAGAAACTTTTGATTCCCCTTTAGAATTCTATGATCTTTAACATTTCATAGAGTGGTTTCTAAAAAATCTCGCAAAACGCTACAAGCTGAATCCTCACCTCAACCAAAACTATGAATGTACAGTCCCTTTAAGAGAATTTCATGATGTCTCAGATCCAGCTTGCTTTCTGTTGTACTGTCATACTCGTACATTCTCTGTTGTCTCCCCATGCAGACATCCCGTACCACACTGAGTTACAAACATTTGGTACCTATGGTGAGTTATTCATCTGATCTTTTGTCAGGGTCATACTATTCATTTTTCATCACTCTTTGTTTGATCCTGAATATATTTGTATGCCTCATTGTTCAAAATGTTAAAATACATGAATGCATAGAGGGTTTGTAATTTTGTCTGCTGCAGACATAGCTTTTTTTTCTCTTTTTCTGCAGGGGGGGGGGGGGTTGAAAAGAAAAGTGGGAGATTTCACAATAATATGCCCTTTTAGTAAAACTCCAGTTTGTGCATCTATGTCAACAGTATCATCATGCATGTCAACATTATACAAATGTGTGCATCTATGTGTGCATCTTTGCTAACATATACAAATGTGTATGTCCACCTTTGTCATCATTGTATACATTGTATGTGCATCATGTGTTTTCGTGTGCCATGGTGTAAACCCCTGTGTGCCCCATTGTTCTGAGACTGCGATGCACTTATCATTTTTGGCAAACATTTGTTTCTTTCGAAGCCATGTGGAAACCCTCTATAGAAACGTTTATGGCAGACATACATCACACAAATTTGGAGAGAAAATTCTGAGCCTTGCTGCAGTGTAAATTTTGTGACTCCACTAGATGATTATTTCTCTCACAAATGGCCAGTGCAGTGATAGCTGTGCTGTGGTCATTTCCAAGTCTGGAAGGAATGTTTTTTTGCAGACACAACCACAACAGAAAATTAGAATTCATTCGAAAAACCTCTATGGAACACTGCTAGATATTCAAACACGAGGCAACGCAAGCTACATGTTTTAGGAACAGACTCCCTGGTGAAGCATCCATTGTACTTTACAGTCATTTGGTGATTTATATATCGGTTTGGGCGAGATCGTGTGTTTGAGCAAAATATGCGAGCTCGGCATGCCACTGACTCAATCAGGCGTGGGAACGTGGCACACGAAGACTTAATATTATTCATATTTGCCTGTGCATTTCCTATTGGGATGCTAAATTGCAGATAGAAACTCTGAATGGTTCTTCAGCTACACTCCATAGACTCATATTTCATTCTGTGATCCCAATGTAGATTGCATTGTATTCCGCATTTTGTTGTTGCTATTTTTACCACAAAAAAGAAAAATGCAAACTTTTCATTTTTTTGAAATCTTAAATAGATGGACAGAACAAGGTACAGAGGGGTTGGCTGGTGGACACTCGCGAAATTCAACTGATGTTTGACAAGTCAACGCTCACCGAACTCACATCCTCCCTGAGCCGTACGCCATGTAGCATTCGGGTCACTGCTGTGGATACCACGTCTCCATACGAATCCATTCCAATACTAGTGGCAGTGAGTTCTTATCTTGTGGGATTTTTTTTTCCCCACCTGTACAGTTCGGGGTCCCATTGCGTAGAAAATACTGATGCAACCTTTTGAAAGGAAATCCCTACCCCTCCCCAAAGTGGTGTAAGACCGAAATGTAACATGGCCACAAGCCAGAGGTTATAAAATAATGTGCATGTGATTTCTTTGTGCAGTATAAATCATCCCTCATCGTGAAAGGGACCAAGGTTACCAGGGCTGTAGATTGCTTTGCTGGGTTCATTGTTGTAGGCAGTGTAGACAGTGGAGTTGTGGTTGAGTAGCCTGAGGCTTGCTCTTTTGAAATTCACAGTCTGTTTGCCTGATCAGATATTAGCTTTGACAATGAGGCTTTGTAAAAGCCAGGTAGGATTTAGTTTTTTTCGACTAGTCTACTTGGTGTCCAGGAGGTTCAGACGTACTTCAACCATACAGGGATCCTCAGAAATTTAGATTCTTGCAAGAAAAGAAAGTCCTAAAATTTATGAAACTGATTTGAATAGAAAAACATTTGTAAGTCGAGTCACAATCATTTGAATAAACAGCACACATACACATTGATTTGCACGCTTGAACACATTGGAGTCATAAAAGTTTAGATCTAGGTTTCTGGTATTGGTGTTGCATTGCATTGGGTCTTCTTTATGTACAATGTAAGTGATGGAAAGTTGCTGAAATTAAATTATTGTATTGCATCACTATTCGACACTCTTTATCTGTGGGCTTGAACTGTACGGTTGACTTAATGTGTACTGTAGATGTGTTGGGGGGAGGGGGAGGGGAAAGATGGCATCAGTACTGTTTGCATGCCAATGTCAGCAA
Organism: Diadema setosum; assembly: GCF_964275005.1. Classification (NCBI taxonomy): domain Eukaryota; kingdom Metazoa; phylum Echinodermata; class Echinoidea; order Diadematoida; family Diadematidae; genus Diadema; species Diadema setosum. The sequence continues at coordinate 3,585,157 of NC_092701.1, forward strand.
GCATTTTCTCTCATTGTTCCAAAACGCTTGCCTGACTTCGATTTTTACTTGCCCCAGGCAATTAGGCGAGCGCTATGTAGCGACTTGGTGCTGCCCAAGGATATTACCTTCAGCAATCCCCAAATTTCAAGATTTTCGAAATAGTTTGCCTCAGTCAGAGTACCATGAATGCAAAGTGTGCTGCTCAGGTGTGTCAGATTCGCAGGTCCCTTTCTGGTACTTTTCCTGGGGTTAAGAATGTAGGGTGTTTATGACAGTTTATGTTTATGGCCCAGTTGCACCTCTGTTGGGGTAGCAAGTTGGGATTGTGTCCAGCTATGAAAAAGAACTCCTTGATTTCCATGATGAAACTGAACATCAACATGCACTCCATGTTTCACTTTGCCTTTGACAATTCAGATATACTAGCCTCCCAGCCACTTTGCCTCTTACAAAAACAAAAAAACAAAACAAAAAAAGAAGAACAAAACAAAACAAACGCAGAAGGAGATTGGGAAAAAATGAGGGTAATTGCTTTTTTACCCTCATCATAGATAATTCAAATTACAGCATTCTCCTGGTACATTCCCTGAATGCATGGAGGGTGATTTATTGAGTTCAAACACTATGAGACAAGGGGGCTTGAATGTTAAATACCCTTCATCATCCAAAACGACTGTTACTTTAAAGGCATAATTTACCATTTGCAGATGAAACAAAAACCCAGTATTAGTGCTTCAAAATAGTTCTAAAATGTGAGTTAGGGATAGAAACAACCAATGTAAAAATTTGAACCAGATGAGTATAATCGATGTAAGTATTGTTGAAAATACAAAATGTGAACGATAGACATAATAATGTTTTCAGACTAAACCGTCTATAGTTATGGTTCAATGAGAAAAATAGTGATATCTCCTTGGAGTATATTTTAGGCGTTATTGCAAAAATCTTATATGGTAGGATGTTTGTGATACAACTGACCTACATATATGCATCAAATGTGATATCTTGATTATTTTTCAAATTACTGATCCCAAAGGTAAACAGGACCTTTAATGTTTATATTTTTGTTTTGTTTGTGTGTGTTTGCCATGACAATCATTGCCATAGAACCACCGCCTGGGAGACCACATACCTCGAGAGCAAGCCACGTCCGGTGAGCCGCTAGATGCAATGTCTGAAGTCTTGACCTTCTCCACTCAGAATCTGGCAGCAGGACATGATGTGGTAAGCTCTCTAAATCATAAATCAAGACATCCTGTTTTATCTGGATGAAAATGTGATGTGATGAAGTGCAATTTTGAATAGGCCTGCTGTAACAAAGCATTGCGTGAGAACATTTTGAAGGGGTGGTTCCTGTCTATCAGTCTTTACTGTGAATGGAAATGAATGATCTTCATCTACATTGAATGTGAACAGTATCCAACACAAAGACTGCATTTTACCAGCATTTTCATGATTCATTACCTGTATCATCAATGTAACATAAAATGGGACCCAGAGTCTCATTTCACCGTCCTCTCATTCGATAAGTTTTATAACTCTTTTTTCAAATGATTTCTTTTGACTTATTTCAGAAATTCATGATCCAGTTGCTGCAAGCCAGTGCATCCCCATCTCATAGCGAGGGCAAGCGCTTAAAGGGGGAGACCACCCTGATTGGTGAATGCTGGTTGGTGAGCAGTAGCTTCACTCAGAGTGTCGGCTCGGTCCCTCTGCATCTTTTTGACAATGTTGGTGTTCCTCTTGGTGTCAAAATATCAGGTGAGACCCAATGGCCCGAATTCACGAAGGTGGTACAATTAGACCTATGGTTTAAAGGAATCGTAAAGTTTTGGTTGAGACCTAACTTCAGGATTTTAACATTTTGGGGTGAGATAATGAGAAACCTCTTATGAAATATGAAAGAGCATGTAATTCCAAGAGGAATTCAGTGTTTATTTGATGAAAATTGGTTATGAAATGGCTGAGATACCCAAAACAGAGCAATACTAATGAAATGTGGGACCCACATTTTATTACGATCGCTTTGTTTTACTTTGCTTTTGGATGTCTCAGCCATTCCAAAACCGATTTTCACCAAATAAACTTTGAATTCCTCTTAGAATGGCATGCTCTGTACCATTTCATAAGTGGTTTCTTGGTATCTCACAAAAAGTTAAAAGCCAAATCCTCAGCTCCACCAATACTGTACTATCCCTTTAAACCATGGACAATTTGTGTGGAGCGCCAAGTCTCACATGGCCTATTTCATTACAAAATCAGTCATTTCGTCGACGAAATAATGATTTCGTTAACGAAAAAAGAAAACACTTGTGCTGTGACTATATGGAACAATGTCACGACTTCTGAGATGAAGATAAAGTGTTTTATTTTGGTACAGGATGTTTGTTGCATCACTAAAAGATTGTGGCCATTTTAAGTGTGGATGCATTTATTTTTTTGTTTTACACTTGTTTGCTTGTTTGCAATACCGTAGTTGTTGGTTTTTTTTCCTGAGTTGAAGGGGAGTTATGACTCTGTAAGGAACTTTCAATTATCAGTACCCAGTGTTTGAAACAAACCATCAAGCAATAAAATGACTACTTGTGAAAATGCTAAACTTCCAGTCACTAGCCAGGAGTATGACTGACTGTGGACCGATGTGTTGGCTCAGTGAGTAGAGCGGCTGCCCTCACAATCGGGAGGTCGTGGGTTCAAACCCCGGCCGCGTCATACCAAAAGACGTTAAAAGATGGGAGTTGCTGCTACCTTGTTTGCCGTTCAACAGTTGAAAAGGTTAGAGCAACGTCGATCTGGCGCTGCTCAGTGGCTGCCGGGCCCACGATCAATTGGGCAAAAAGAATTTCCTTTCTTGGACAATAAAATTTGGAGTTTATATCCAAAACAATTATTATTATTATTATTATTATTATTATTTTACTTGTAGTCTCCTATGCAGCCATTGAACCACTGGAGGTTTCAGAGGCCCACAGCTTCCAAGTATCATATGCGACACATTGGAAGAAAAGGAATGGCGCCCTCAACGTTGGCCACAGAGGCATGGGACGGACAATGTGCGATCACTCACTCATGAAAAGGTGAGAGTTGTTACAACTCCAGAACGGTTGATTGGTCTAAAACTTTGTTTGAACCCATTGAGGGTGAGCTGATTTTGCTCTAACACAAACACACAATTTCCATACACACCGAGTGTACTCTTTCTTTATAGCAGAAATTCTTTAGTATTTAAAACAGAAAGGCCAGTTTGCTCTTATGCAAGCTTGCTCAAATGTCTGACCATTTAATTTTTCATATCCCTACATAATTCACAGTTCTGACTGCAGATATATTTAGTAGTGATGAAGCTACCAAATATTATGCCTCATTTGAGGCAACAGTGAAATTGAAAGGTAAATAAACATTAATGCACAATATTGCAAGTGCAAAAAGGCAGACATCAAAACAGACGTAAATGCAGTCTTAGAAAACATGCAAATTTATTTGGTCCCAGACAGCCTTGAGATGGCAAAACAATGTATGTAGAAAATTCATGAAAATTGACTTAGTCACATATTTCAGCTTATTTTAGGATAATCTAAATCTTGACCAAATCTTGAAATCAGAACCCATTCCGTTACTGAGATATGATGCTCCCTCCCATTGGAAATTGTTCAAAATTTGTTGGCAAAACAATGTAAGCGGCAATACGCTTGCCCCTGCTCAACACGTTGGGCATGGACTTGGTGAAACAATGTATCTACTTGCAATACATTGTTTTGCCATCTCCCTGTTTGTAATACAGTAGACTACGCACCACGCGCGGCTGCAGAAGCACGCACATATTGACATTGTAATACATTATATGCGCGCCAGTGATCGAGACTTACATTGTTTTGCCATATCAATGGCGATACTGTGGTTTTGTTGTGATGGCAAAACAATGTATGTTTTGATTAAATGCAAATTATTCTAAAAATAAAGGGTCTAGTGAGATCAATTTGTATGCATGCACTGTATTACTGATAGTGTTGCTCCTGCAAGGGTAAGATATGAAGTATTGAACGAAAACAGAAAAAGAGCTGTAGGTTTGCCAAACTTCAAGCTCGATTAACTGGAAGTGAAGTTGGATGTAGATACATTGTTTTGCCATCTCAAGTCCGCAGAGACCTTGTTCGAAAGTACAAATTAGGGAGGAGAGAGTCAGTGATTAATGGATGATTAGCATCCAATCTCATTCATGGAGAGTAACGGCAAGAATACCTCTCTGTTACATACATAAATATTCTATAAAACAACAACTATGAGGTTTGTCAGGTAGGGTAGAGGTATGATTTTGAAATTTTCATTCAAACATTGTCAGTATCTTTCAGAGAATTACATTTCTATTCAAAGATATGTTCGTGCTGTGCTAATATCCTAAAAGTGTAATTACTTGGGTCATGCTAAACTAACGGATCTTCTCTGGTCATTGTATGTTTATTCTTGTTTATACAATACCATGCATGTGTAGTATTTTATTTCATGGCATGGTAATTTTTTTTTCTTTCTTGTCTATTCAACAATAAATCAGTCATATTCATTAGACTCATCCTTGTTATCGTGTCTTCCAGTGTAAGGGATGAAGAATCTACCTCTAATGTTCCAGAAAATACTGTCTACTCTTTAAAAGAAGCAGCGTACCATGTAAGTGGCAAAATGTTCAAGTCCAATATATTACTAGACTAAAGTGGTAATTGCAGTACGATATTCAAATGAGGTCTTCAAAACATATTCGGCCTATCTGTTCATAGCCATTCTTCAGTTTTGACGCTGGTGTCTAATGCTTTGTAGCATCAACAACAACTTTTGTGTGCATTGTAATTTCTTGAATCTCTGCTCTCGCGAAATTCAAAAAATTCAAGAAACTTTTGAAAACGTTTTGGCGGCCCCTACACCATACCATGAAGAAATAAGACTGATGACATAGTATGATTATAAATTGTGTGTAACTATATAGCTGAAATATGTGTGGAATGATATACAGGCGACTCTGGTTATAACGAGATCCTTGGGACCAGCAGTTTTCTGCCGTTATTTTGAAATTTGGTATGTCCGAACAAATAAAGTGTATAAAGATATCTAGATGATAATTTTGGGGCCTGAATTTTACTTCATTGCATCCGGACTTTTGTTATAACTGTGTTTGATATAGTGGGAGTGCACTGTAGCTCACCTGGATTGATGTCATTTATATTGTTACATATTTAGGGAGCAGACTTCGTGGAGTTTGATGTTCATGTCACCAAAGATGGCATTCCTGTCTTGTTCCATGACTTCCAGTTTTCCCTCTGTATGATGGAGGTGAGTTCTGTGCTCCTTATTCTTTAGAAGAAGAAGAAGAAGAGAGAAAAAAAGAGCTGAACAGAAAAGAAAACGGAAGTATCAGAGCTGCATGGTTCTGCGGGAAGCTCCCTGAAAAATGAGATGTATCTTCTTGTCCTGACACAAGGTTGTGAAATCCCCCCCCCCTCGCGATTTACCAAAAGAGAAAACCCAAAGCAAACAACCCTCAAACCCAACAACCAAAAACCCACACAGTGTGTCCCTGATTTTGATGATGGACTGTCTGCACTCCTGAAGTAGGTAGAGAAACCATTTTTTTCTTGTTTTGTTTTTGCTTTTGTTTTGTTTTTGTTTTTTTTTTTACCAGAGGTGGTGGTAAATGTAGTTGGCTTGTTCAATGGTTTTAAAGGGATTGTACAGTACTGGTTGAGGTGGGGATTCATGATTTGAACATTCGTAAAGTGAGATAATGAGAAACATCTTATGAAATATTAAAGAGCATGTAATTTTAAGAAGGATTCAATGTTTATTTGATGAAAATTGGTTTTCAAATGGCTGAGATATCCAAAAAAGTGATAATAATAAAAGGCGACAGGCCACGCCTTTTATTAGGATCGCTTTGTTTCACCTTGTTTTTGGATATCTCAGCCATTTCAAAACCGATTTTCATCAAATAAACTTTTGATACCCCTTAGAATTGCATGCTTTTTGTCATCTCGTAGAGTGGTTTCTGAATATCTCGCAAAACGTTAAAAGCTAAATCCTCACCTCAACCAGAACTGTAGACACCCTTTAATATGTGAATACAACACACTCATTCCTTGTCTCATTTGTGGGAGGAGTAAGATGCAGGCTATATGTTTGTGAGAGTCAGTATCCTATGGCAAAGGAACATTTAACTCGATGAGGATGAGTCCCGAGTGTACTCGGGCAGGGGTGTATTGGAAATGCGTGTTGTGGCAAAATCAGTCCGTCCTCAACAGGTTAAAGTATTCTGTCCTTGCTACCCATAGTTTTGCATGTTATTTTTCCTGTTCATATTGTTAGAAACACATTAGTTTTCCATTGCCGACAAAGCGATTTATTTAGCATTCATCAGTTCTGCCTTATTCAATGGCAAAATGAGTTAGCCAATCAGTTAGTGATAACAAAATTAGTGTGTAAATAGTGTAGGAATATTAATCATTGATTTGGAAGTATCATTAGTAAGTGATGACAATATGGGTATGTTAGAAGTATTAATTTCACACTCTTTAACAACAAAATGAGTTAGCCTCATTACTTTGTGATGACAAAGTGACTTATTGTGAGTAGTTAGGAGCATCAGATTCATTCTTTTTTAATAGCAAAATTAGTAAGTTTAATAGGGTCATTATTTGGTGATTCCTAAGTGAATTAGTTGAAAGCACCAGCTGCATTCTTGTGTGATAACAAAGATGAGTTTAGACACCATCAGTTCCATTGCTCTGTTTGACAAAAGTAAGATTATTTCTGATAGTGTGGCCGCAGTCTAACTATCTTCTCCCTTTGTTATTTGACTTGCCACCAGTCTACAGGAGGCCAAAAGAGTGTACTGACCACTCTACCCATCAAAGATACAACCTATGAAAACCTTCTGGCTGTGCAGGTAAAGATAAATAAAGCAGTTTGCTCAGTGCTGTACATCTTAAAGTTCCACTTCAGCTTGATGTAAAGACTGTTTATATATTTTGTGAAGATGAATAACAATTAGTTTGTCATACATCAGAGATTCAGTTTTGAGATTTAAGTGTCATAAGTGTGTCTTTCAAGATTAACTATCAACCAATATAATATCCTTTTTTATATTTTCATTTTTTTTTTTTTTTAATTCAGTGATTTACAAATAAAATTCATGGTTCAGTACTTTGTATTTATTCTCTTGTAATTTCCCGTTTCTGGACCTTAGATTGACTAAGGTGCTAAGGTCTCATGTTACTCTCACCTTCATATTTTTTTTTTCTTGCTAAGATAACGAAAATCTGCTTTTTTTTTGCCGGTGAGATGAGCTTTCATATCAACATAATGTCATGTTTTTCCTTAAATCTTGAATCTGTTTTTATGCCTCCGCCAACGAAGTGGCCGGAGGCATTATGTTTTCGGGTCGTCCGTCCGTCCGTACGTCCGTCCGTCCCGTTTTGTTTTTGTCGATATCTCAAGAACCGTGTGGTGGTTTTGCATCAAACTTGGTATGAGGGTATATCCGTGGGGGATGATACTTTGCGTGGATTTTAGGGTCACAGGGTCAAAAGTCAAAGGTCACAGGTTATTTTGTGGAAAAAAAAATTGAAATTTCATGTTTTTCTCCATATCTCGCAAATGGTTCAAGATATCTTCATGGAACTTAGTATATATGCTTGTACCGATGGGCAGTGATTAGCTAGGGAAGTTGGGGGTCATGGGTCAAAGGTCAGGGGTCAAAGGTCAAGGTCAACTCCTCAAAATATAACTACTTTCCTTATATTTATGCAATACCTGAAGGATTTTTTTAAAACTTGATGTATGCATGTATAATCCAATATATATTCTGTGGGAAGTTTCTTGCCAAAAGGTCAAAGGTCAAAAGGTCAAAGGTCAAGTGAAAGTGCTAAATTGCACTTTTTCCTCCATATCTCAAAAATAACTCAAGGTATTGTCATGAAACTTACATATTTATGCATGTTCTACCTAACAGTGATTCTCTTTGGAACTGTGGGGTCAAAGGTCAAAGGCCAGGTTTCGATAATACTATTTTACCATTTGATACTGAAATTATACTTTTTCTCAATACCTTGAAAATTACTCAATGCATAAACTTGTAAAAGGGTCAAAAGTCAAGTGAAAATCATCAGTTCCCCCAAATACCTGCACTCTGACGTTTTAATCATTCATCCAATTGAACCTAGTTCTAGGAAAGTGAACATTCAGCACATTTGTGGCAAAACCTTTCATTTTAATATCTTGCCAATTGTGTGAAACTGTCATCACACGTTGTCAAGACATTGTACTATAGACCTATTAGGAGAATCATGTATTATGGCGGAGGCATACACCAGTCGCCGTAGCGACATTTCTAGTTTTTTTTTTTTTTTTTTTTTTACAGAAACTGAATCCTGTCATTAAGCCGGATGGATCAAGAACATCAGGTATGTGACAAATGAAGTGCATTCATGGATGACATATTTTCTCATTAGATCCCACGTTATTAACCAAATGTCACATATATTTGCATTGGTTATCAAAAAACAAAAAACAAAAACCAATTGATAAGTAATCACAATCGTAACATAAAATTTTCTCATCCTTTTCAGAATTTGTCTGTGAGAATTCGGTACCTGACGTGGAGGATGCCTTGCCTTTCAGCAAGCTGCAGACAGTGAGTGTTTTTGTTTTATTTTGTTTAGTTTTTAATTGGAGACATTATCTTTGCTTGAATCCTCCTTCTGTAAAATAATTGTGCATGGGTGACATAATAGATATGTGTGTGAGGAGTCAGCTAGGAAAGCTGCTTGGTCAGAAATTGCACAGTGATAATTCTATTGCCTTCAAAGTTAGTATCAGATTTTAAAGGTAGGGGATACCTTTTACAGACCTCCCAAAATGCAGCAAAACATTAAATATGAATCTCAGGGGACTTGTTTGGGCCACTGCTGAGAAATTTGGAAGTCAATAGTTATCTACAATTTGAATAATGCACAAAACTCAACTACTCAGTAGTTCTGTGTGTCAGCCACACTTTAGCCTTTTTGTTGCAGTCTTCTGTATTTTTTTATCTATAAACACAAATCTAAAAGTATAAGAGCTGATGTAATAACATGTAGAGTGTGTGGCAAGAATGTATATAGAAATGTGTGGAAGTTTTGATGAACTTTCTTCACAAAATATACATGATGGACACACATGCAGTGCATTGGTCTGCAAAGGTAGCCTAGAACTGTACTGGAATTTACGATGGGCCCCGAGAAAAATTCAATTCAAAATCTAACGGTCAATAAAAATGTTCTAAATGTTACCTCCCACTTTCAGTACTTTATGGGAGTTTCTAAAATGATACTCTCTTCAACATACCACTGTATTTATACAACTCTTCATTGAAGGCATGCAAATGGGATTCCCTGCCTTTAATAGTACAATCAGCGTTTTAATGCAGATTTTTCAGTTTTAACTACGTACATAAGAATCAACCTCATGAAGAGGAGGAAGATTTGTGTACATTCTCAGTGAAGTAGAAACCAATGCCATTAACCCGTTGAGGACGAGTCCCGAGTATACTCGGGCAGGTGTCTATGGGAAGTGCGTGTTGTAGCAAAATCAGTCCGTCCTCAATGGGTTAATAAAGTGAGATGCTCTCATATCATTTCGTCACTTGGGCAACAAGACCTCGTATCTGAAATTTTGGTGAAAATGCCTTTTTTTTTTTTTTTAATGGTCAGATAATCAGTTAAGTGATGTTCTGTGCAAATCCTAGCTGTCTTACACCAAAATGAAGTCCTCACAGCATGTCAGGGGAAAGACTCTCCCATTTGATACAGTGCTTTGGCTGCCATGTTGTTGTTTTTTTTTTTGCTCTCCCGAGCATTTAACATTTTGTAGATTCGAGGTCTTGTCGCCCAAGCGACGATTTGATTTGCCTAATGTCTAGAACAGTGAAACAGGAAAAGAAAATCAAGCATGCACAGACAAATTTTGCTTGTGAGAATTGGCAGACATTCTACTCTTATTTTTTTTTTTTTTGGGGGGGGGGGAATGAGAGGGGTAAAGAGGATACAGACCACATAGGTATGCTTGATCTTTAGCAAAAATACATTGAAGTCAGTATTAACTATGCAGGAGCTGTCAGTTTTGTAACTGTTTTTATAAAGACTTAATAGGTTTTTGCATGTACCTGTAATGGTAAAATCTTAATTGGCATTGTGTTCACTTCCTTTATTTGTCATCCAGGCTCTAGAGAGAGTACCTGAAGAATGTGGCTTTGATATAGAAATCAAGTACCCCATGAAATGTGAGGTGAGTACCAGTGGTATTCAGCATTTTTGCACCATGCTGCGTTATCAGAGACTGCCGAACCAGAGGGGTTGCAGCCCTTACCCGCCCCCCCTTAAAAAAACACACAAAAAACTTACAAAAAAACCCAAACCAAAAAACAACAACAACAACAACAACAACAACAACAAAAACAACAACAACAACAACAACAACAACAACAACAACAACAACCAAACAAACAAAAACAGACAATCACAAAAACTCATTGAGGTACATTGTATTTTGACCCGTGACCACCCATTAGCCTGCAGCCCACCCTCCCCCCCCCCCAAAAAAAAAAAAAAAAAAAAAAAAAAAAATCCATGGCCCCTGATAAGAGTGCTTGTTGTCATTACTCTGTAGCACACATGTAGTACATGTTGTACATATATGTGGGTGTCATTCATCTGTAGTACATCATTGCAAATCATAATGATTCTGGGAATTATGATCATAATAATGGTAATGATATAATGATTTTGCCAGCGATGAGAGATGACTTTGTCACTGTTTTTTTTTCAAATAAAATCATATCTAACTTTCACCCCTTTCTTGAAGAAATCTGGTTGGGAGTACGAGGGTACACCAATGGACATGAATTCATCACTGGATGCCATCCTTAGTGTCGTCTTGAAGCATGGCGGTAACAGGAGAATCTTTTTTTCTGCCTTCAACCCTGACATGTGTGAGATGTAAGTATCTATATCATGATTAGGCAATTATGACATGTCGTAAATGAAAATTTGGAATTTAAATTTTGTTTTTGGAAATTTAAATCCTAACGTAATATCATAATGATTTTGAAAGTCCTATTTTTCATGATTATGCACATTCGAAAAACAAGATTGAAACTCTGGTATATTGTGAAATACAGGTGTGTGGGACTATGAATTATATTGTTCTTCAATTGTCAAACTTGTTCATGGAAAGCAAATGGTAGTAATGGTAGAAAAATTGCACACGTGTTCTGCGATGTCTCCGTTTCTTCTTCTTCTTCCAATAGGCCTACTGTCCCGAACCTCTTTGGGGGTATACTCACACAACCAATGAAATCCTCTCATTATGGCAGACAGTCTTGGCATTTTAAAAAAAAGATAGATGATATTTCGAAAGAAGAAAACAAATATTGTGTTTGCTTAGGTTTGATAATTTCTTGTTCCCTCTGTTTCTTCAAGTCTACCAAGTGGACATCTTTCTCCCGTGAAGGTCTCAAGGATACAGATTTCCATATTTTTCCCCCTCAACATTTCACTTCAGGATCCAAAAAAAGCAGTCCAAGTATCCTGTGATGTTATGTAACTTTGGACCCACCGACCTCTATGAGGCGTATACTGACCCTCGATCGGTCACTGTTGAGAGGTGCATCCTAACGGCGATGTCTGGTCAGTACCTGGTGAGTGCTTTATGCTTCAATGCTTCATTGTTGAAAACTCATGAATGGAAGTCATCTACATCTTCCAAACATTTTAATTATTGTTATTTTTGCTGAGAATGTGGCAAGGCCAATCCCATGATATTGTCATCTCAGTCTTGTACAGATTTTGCTTCTAAATTTGTCCATATAATGATAAGCATGTGCAGTTATTATAGATGGTTATTGCTGTGTAGGTTTATGTACGAAGACAAAGTGGATAGGGAGTTAGCTGTCAGTCTGTTACAATGGGTTTTATTTATTTGTTAACAACTGTTGCAGTAGAATTGATTTGAAAGGTTTTTGTTTTTATTTTCTACTTCTGAGCATCCATTATGAATTCACAAAAAGCCCTAGATACGCTAATAAGAAATTATAGGGTATGAGGAAGAGATGCAGGCTGTGTACAATCTGTGCAGGGAAAAGTGAAGTTTTTGTAGAGTATTGCTTCAAATTTTTGTGACATCTGGTTTAGGCAGGGGCGGATCCAGGAATTCCGTAAAGAGGGGGCGTGTTTACAAAATTAAAGGGGGGGGGGGGGAGGCGCACGCACCCCTCCCCCATTTTTTTTCTTTTTATTTCTTTTGCTTCAACAAAAAAATGTGACCCGCTACGACAAAAAGGTCCTAAAGTCGCGCACGGTCGAAGCCGTGAAAATCGTGTTTGAAGTCAGAGCATTAAAATTGGTCAAAACTTACGATTTTCTGATGTTGATATATTATTGGAGTCTAACATGTCTTCTATCATCTTTCGAAATTTTGAAGCAAAATGATCAAAGGAAAGACCAAAAAATAACGTTTTTCTGAGCCATGTTTTTTGGCGTTTCAACGAAGCAGAAACTGGTTCGAAAATTTGGATTGAGCGCCACAGATAGGTTCCACCCCTAACAACGACCAGAGTGATCTCATTGGTCAGTTTGCTGCTTGCTGCTAACCGAAGCGTGAAGCTCGCACACTGCCCAGTCGACTGGTGCGTGCGGGCGGGGTGCGCTATGCTCAGCCGCTTCTCACATCCTGGTCACTGATTGGTTGGTGAGGAGACCGCCGACGCTGATGTGCTTGAATGAACTCTTCGGGGGTTGCTAGGGCTTACCTTCTATTGTCCAGAGGTGAACACTGACTTGCGTGTTCCTTGATCGCGATTGCGTCGAAAGGAAGACTTTTAGGGCGCTTTTCTCGAAACAGTGATTTTCCAGACGTCTCGACATGCTCTCTTTTAAACATCGATATCTCCGCAGCCGATTATCTTTATAAAATGTGTTATATATCAATTTAAAGCTGAAAGATTAGGGGATTATATCATGCAATTTTCAAATAATCGACCTCGCCCGACTTTAGGATCATTTTGTTGTAGCGGGTCACAAATAAAGAGGGGGCTTGCGCCGGTTGCGGTCCTCCCTGGATCCGCCCCTGGTTTAGGTACGGTCAAATTTCAACTAAGTTATTCAAGGACACTGTTCGACAGGGTTATTAACCCTCATGGTGCTTTGTTTGCCAGTTAGCATGCACACTGGAGTGCTTTCTTTGTCTGTTGGCACATATGTCTGGAAACTACTCCTGTAACTGTCAACTAGAAAAGCACTCATTGAACACGGACCTCCACTAAGCAGCTCATTATCACCCATTATACATGCATGCTGAAAATTGCCCTATTGAAGCCTTTTGTTTACGTCATCAGCTTCCAGCTATGCAGCGCTGCCTCGCCCGAGCAGAGCATGTGCTTAAGAGCGCGTATGCAAACCTCAAATACGCGCAGCTTCAACTCCTAAGTTTATTGACCCTATCTGCCAAAAGATTGAAAAATCCTTTCAAAATCCTTACAAATTCCTGGATCACTACCAAAATTTAATCATCTGTTCCTTGTGTCATTATCAACTTTTCCTGCAAATTTCATTCAACTCCATTCACTACTTTTTGAGTTATTTTGCTAACAGACAAACAAACAAAAGAAAACAACCTTCGCCCTCCTAGGCAGAGGTAATAAATAGACATTTCCTTGTCCTGTGAATAATCCATATTGTGTCATAACCATGGGTTTCATGCTGGACTGAGGCAAATTGTTAACATCAAGGTTGACATGCTAATCTACAATTCCATCAAGTTTTTGATGGACTGCTGAATGCTTATGAAAAACATTGGTAAGGATAAGTGTCTGGGCAAATAAGTGTTAATAAGACCAATGAGAAAATTGTCTTCATCTCCCAGGGACTCTGTGGCCACTGCGAAGACTACTTACATAACCCCGCCCTGGTGGAGGATTGCCATAGCAACGGTCTGATGCTGGCCTGTTGGGGTGAGAGGACAGCCAATGCTGCCGTCAGGGAGGAACTGGAGAAGATTGAAGTGGATTGCATCATTCATGACAGGTCAGTGAAAGGGAAAGGGGATTAGGGTGAATGGGGGTAATGGGGGTGAGAGACAGAGAGGAACAAACTGACTGTTACACATAGCTCAAGCCCACAAAATGTAGGCCAAAATGAATTTCCACTTTTCTATAATTTATTAAAAAGAGTAAGTTCTGAGCTTTTAAGTGCTATATAACTTTTTAAAATTGGACCATTTGAACCTATTCCAAAGTGATTGAAATGTGTGAGAGTTAGGAGGTGAAGTTTCATAGAAAAGGGAGGGGGAAAAAAGATTTAAAGATTAGGGTCACTTGGGCATGCTGTGCAGAAGTATCAATGAATGTCTAAGGGAAAGCAATGGAATAGCCAAGAAAACATGTTGCAGAAAAGCTGCTAATAAAATGTGTATCTTCATTTTGGTTTGTTTCAAGACACTAAATTTTGACAGTAGGTAGAGAAAATATTGGTTTCCCAGGTAAGAAAGAACTTGAGATAGTTGTGTCAGTCGACCCAAACAACTTATTTTGGTCCATAACAGAGAATCCTAATCTGCGTCTTTGTGTAGGTTTTGAGCTTGTCGGTCACATACTATTGATCAAGACAGATGGATGTGAGGGAAAGATGACTTGTGGATGGGTAAAGAGGAGTTGCTAGGAAACGATCAGATATAATAATTTGGTGTGAGAACGTGATGTGGGAGGGAGGGGAAGAGAATGAAGTGGGACAGGGAGAATTTGACTTCTGGGAGAAGTACGGTAGTAACAAGCTTTAGATCTGCGATGCAAACGCTAAGATGAGACAGCCTCCCGGGTTGAACAAAGCTGTCTCGTGCATGTGAAGAATATGATTTTTAGCCTAATAGCATTGTCTTTGGCATTTGCATCACAGATCTGAAGCTCGCTATTGTCACAAGACAAGTTGTTGCAATAGAAAGATGGACTAGGGAGTAGGAGAGGAACCTATTGGCTTTTCAGCAGTAGAATGTTACCCTACAGACATGTGGATGTGAGGAGATGGAGAGGGTAGGGTCAAGTTTAGAAAAGAGAAAGATGAGAACAAGAGTTGGCGTATGGTAGATTGCCATGATGCAGATGCATTTGACAGGAAGTATGGCAGATTATGAAATATTGTACCGGATGCTGTTGTCCTATCTAGATGATTTATTGGGGTACAGAATTATGTAAAATAATGATAAAGAGTATGCTAAGAAATTTTGCATTTTCAATACTAAAGTCAGGAAGTTATCACTGGAGTGATATGATTGTATTTCATGGTAAGTGCAAGTGTCTACGCTGATGTGTTTCTGTAATCTTGTGTATAATTGCAAGTTCAGTATTCTATTGTCTTTCAGTATCAAAATGACGTATAAGGGTACAGAATTATGTGAAATCATGATAAAAAGTATACTAAGGAAGTCTGAATTTTGCAAAGTCAAAGTCAGTAACTCATTAACGGAGTGATATAATTGTATTTCATGGTGAGTGCATAAGTCTGCACTGATGTGTTTCTTTAACTTTTAGTCATCTGCATTATGATCTATCTACTGTCTTTCAGTATGGGCAGTTTTCCCAAAGGTACAAAGAACAAGTTCATGCAGAAGAAATCAGGCACCTCTGATGGCAGGTAGGATATGCTTCAGTGCTGCTCAGTGAGGCTGAATGGGACAGACACTTGTGATACAGGGTGATAGACTGGAGTCTGGCCATTCTGCTGCAGGTCAAAGGTCAAAGAAGATGATGTCACAAGTAGAGTGTGGGAGTCATTGAGGTCTGTTGGCTGTGGCCTTGGCTGTGGGATATCTAGAGCAATTGGTGAGATTCCATGCTAATCATTCCATTTGCCGACTCTAAAGCACATGGCGCTGTCCTCCACCAAAAATGCTGTAATCTTGTCAAACTTGGACATGTACTCAACAGAGATTCAATAGTGAAAAATTCTCAATTTCTGTCTGATATGCAGGGCAGGAATGGACTGTTTTTGTTTTTGTTTTTAAATCAGAGTGATTTATATAGATGAAGAAATGAGATTTGAAACTTACATTAGATCATACCTGATATCTCTGTTTCATGACAATGTGAAACTTGATAACTATTACACAACTCTCTTATTTTCATTGATTATAAACAAAACTAAACTGCATTATTCTATGGATATAAGTCGTGTTTATTGGAACCATTTGAGACAGAGTGGGGTTTTCTCCAATTTGGTTCATGTCCATTTTGCTCAGGATTTTGTTTACTAAGTAGTGTAGAAATTTGATGAGGCATTACATTTTCTTTAATATGCACATTTTCCCAATAGATTTGTGTGTGCTACTTACATGTAGGCATTATGCAGAATTACCTCAAAGGTTTGACATCTTTGTACAGTGTATGCATTTTTCTAATTGCATTGTTATATGATTACTGTTGTACAGTCAACCTTGCTTTAAAGTCGATCTTGCACAAATCAAATAATTGTCTAAGTTGAAGGTCTTTTCATGTCTCTTCTCTTTATAATCTATTGATTATGATCCCTCATAAGTTGAACTTTCTCTGAGCTGAAGCCATTTCTTTAGTCCGAATAGATTCAACTTTAATAGGCAAGGTTGACTGTATTTTGATTGTACTTACAGCGCTGTTCCAAACAGGTATTCCAAAGACCATTACGTAGCACAAAGTATTGCTGAATGGGGAATGCAAAGACGTTGATACTGTAGGAGTGAATGAGCACTAACAAAGAATGTGTGTTTTGTATGGAATGTTGTACGCAATACGCCTTTGTTTTGTTTTGTTTTGTTTTGTGTGTTTTTTTGCATGGTACATGCTGTAGGGACTGTTCCACTGCAGATATGTTGGGTTGAAAATACATATGAATTTCAGCCAAAATCATACAGAAAACAGTAATCATAACTACTGTACTCATAATGTATTACCCCAAATCATACAGAAAACAGTAAGATAAAGATGAATACAGTGATCATAATTACTTTACACGTAAGACAAACATAGATGTAATAATCAGTATTCATTGTGCAGTGAACAGGAAATATTTCATAACCATTCTATATGACATTCTGTAATATGAAATGAGAATTGAAACAAGTGTTGACACAAAGTTGGTGATTCTTTGAATGATTATAATGACAACAATAGTGTTGAAGATGATAAGAAGATGAATAAGAAGACTCAGAAACAGGTGAAGATGGCAAGTGGTTATTTTTCTGCTACCGAACATCAGCTATATCAGCTGATTTTTAAATTACAATGAAATTGTAACTATTGGTTGATGTGTATGCAGATGAGGCAGATTTGATTGGCTGTTTGGTTACATGGCCTGTGCTGAGGGCAGTCTTCAGACCTGGCAGTTGGGCCAAAGTCCTAATATGGATATCATGGAAATTAAGGGGAGGGGGTTGGAAAGATTGATGAAATGAACTTCATTCTGTGTTTTTAATAGTGTTATTCAAACAATAACCCAGTTTCCCCTATACAGTGGACTCCTGTTATAACGAAGTCCTCATGACCGGCAGTTTTCTTAAGTTATATTGAAATTTAATTATATCTGAATAAACCTCCCCCTCCACCCAAAAAAGAAAAAAAAAAAAAACACCCCAACAACAACAAAAAACAAACATGTTGCAACCTGAATTTTTACTTTGCTGTAACCACAATTTCATTATAACAGGAGTGCACTATATACAGATCTGCTTCTTTGTTAAAGTGTCCTCTTGCATTACATGTCTCTCATAGAAGACATTCATCAGTTTTATAACATCCTAAAGACTATGCCATAAGTCACTGAACCCCATGACATTACATTTGTGATACTGTTAATGGATGAAGATAGGAAGAAGAAAAAGGAGAAGAGGAATAATAAGAAGAAACAGAAGGCAACAACAGGACCCACATGTTAGTTTTACCATTCAGGGTTAGCTAATGTTGACAGAAATCAATTTGTCGGCTTCTTTTGCATGTACAACTGTACTTGAATATTGCCCAAATGCTTGGCTCTGTACATTAGCTTCTTATGCCGAGTGTCATTTTTGTGTTGTTACTATTGGGTAGTTAGGCAGAAATGTATGTAAATATCTTCTTCTTTCTCTTTATCTTATGACTTTGAGCCAGATTTAGTTGTTGAACATCAGTTTTCACTGTTTAGTGCAGTACCTCTTACGTTGTTTTTAGCACAAGTCTGAACAGGGTTTATGGATGTACTTAAAGAGGAATTCTTGTTTTGTTTTGTTTTAACCGTTGGCCTCATATGCAATAAATAAATGTTATTCTGGGATGTGTTAGCTCGGTATGGATATATGTTTGTTTGTGATGACTGGAGATATATTACATTATTGACAAATTGAATAAAATATATTTATTCCAAGGAAGTTGTGTATGGTGCAGTTCTCATATTTGCTAGTAAGTGTACAACCTGTGCAATATGTAATGTACAAGAGTGTTACTAATATTGACTACTGTGGACTTGTGAAGGTCCTAGTACAAAGTCATGACCCAGGTTGATTCCAGCTAATATCGTGTGCATTAGGTGTAGAAGAAGCCATATCATGATGCAAGTGTGAGAATAATTAATATTTGTGAAATATTATGTGGCTTTAATAGTCAATTTAATACTAGTCTGCAATTTGATAAACATGATCATGTGATTGTGAACCATTTATAATATTTCATGTCAGCAAAACATTCCGTGATTTTTTTTTTCAAAGAATATTTTTGTAAAAAAAAATTGCCTAAAATAATGAACCATGAAATGATGAAAATTCGAGTTCTTAGATGAATTTATATTGTTACATTCAACATTATATTGTAAGAATGTAGTGACCAATAATTTGTAACACAAACAGCAGTAAAACCTACATTAAGTCTGTGAAAAGCCCGTTATAGATTGATGATGATGCTAATGCTGAGAAAGATGGCTTCAATGATGATGTGAAATGATGCTGGTGTTTAAAGGAGACCTCCGGATGATTTTCAGATTTTTACATTTGAACAACTATAAATTAGTTATACTGAGGACAGTGTTTCAGAATTTGTGATAATTGGGATGAAGAATAAGAAAATGTTCAAAATTTAGAACAAATTGCAATGAACAAGGATGATGACATGACAGGGTCACCATAAGAATGCATGAGTTGGGGCTCAAGGAAGCAGAACAAAAGAAGAATGCATGCATACATTTTTATGCACAGGTGAACTCGCAAGCAAGCGGCATTGTTTAGAAATTACACTGCTACATTTCTGAAATATGTTAACCTCCCATGTCATCATCCTTGTTCAGTGTAATTTGTTTAAGGTTTTTCAAAATATTGTTTCTATGCTCAAGAACCACAATGAATTCCACAAATCTATACATGGAGTTGTCGATTTATGTACTACATGATGTGAAATTATGAAAATCGTCTGGAATGTCCCTTTAAAACGCCGGCTATAATGCACATAGATAACAGTGACACCATCGTCAATAATGTTTGATGGTTGCGATGATTACTCATTAATAAGATTACAGTATGATGATGATTAATGATAATGAAAGGGATGTCCCCAAAAGTTCCCCCTATGCATGTAGACACACGCACACACACACACACACGCGCGCACTACACTACATATGTATAATGTTTACTTACACACACATACACACACAACTATATAGAAAGAGATAACACAATATCTTTCCAGTGGTTGTCTCTTTCAAATGAAACGTGCAGACAAGGGACAACAGGGAAATAGGCAGAAATATTCACGCATAGAAATGAATATCCCAAGGATGAATTATATTTGCAATCCCTGAAAATTATTAAGAATACAGTATATATAATCCGTAAAAAAATGCATTTTTAAAAATGACATTAGATTATTCATACATACAAGGCTAATTATGTTGATGAATACTAAGTGCATTTTCACGATGATTTCAGGTGATTGATACTTGTGTACAATAATTTATTATAATGATAAATGTCAAACAACACCTTATAATGGTTGTAGATTATACATGTATATCAGACACAAATATATGACACGATCACATTCGAAGAGCATGCATGGCAACAAAAATTATTTCAAGCTTCCAACATGGAAGTACACAGTGTATGCTTTGAAATGTGTGTGTGCACTGTGCGTATGTGTGTATGGTTGTTTGCATGTATGTCTGTGAGTGAGTGTGCATATTCTAGGACAAAAAAAAAAAAAGAATGTGTGTGATAAAGCAAAATGAAATTTCTTCGAAAAGTTAATGCGTATGCACCCACAGAAACTTATCAGAAGGAATGGAACATACCGAAGTGATGCCGAAGTGCAAATTCAAGTACATTGTAGTACTCAGCAAATCTCGCAACACAGAAAAGTTTTAATATAATTGATTATGCTATGACAAAAATAAAACATAGGACTTGACACTATTTTTTTTTCTTGGTCGCATGGGCCACAAAAATCATCAAATTTCATACATGTATTTTGGTGACCCGACAATGAAATTCGGTGACACCTCCCCCACCCCCCCCCCCCCCCCCCCATCCAGGAAACATCAACAATAAAATGATTTAATGAACACCAAATTAATACAATAAGCCATGACAATTATGTGACAGTTAACAGGTATGATAAAGGGGTTCAAATACCCTGCCCTGTGACTAATTACACTTTATAGTCTAACATGCAATATTGAATTTGGCCATAGACATTTTTTTTTTTTTTCATGACACCACATATTCACCACACTGGGGCGTACCTACTTCTGTTTTTAGAGAGATAAGATTTAGATAAATTGAATAGTTTGGCCGAATTTGACCGTAGAATAGATCGAGTTTGGCCAAGAATACACGGCAATGGTTTATCGGCAATCTGACAACCCTTGTCGCGGCATCTAGCTGAAAACCACGTATAGTTATCAAGTTATCAAGAGCCGCGAGTTATTTTCTTCTGACTTTTCCGGTTAAATACAATGTGCTCGCATTCATAATTTTTCTCTTTTTGTTTTGCTGGTCCGATTGGGCAACCAAAACATATAATCATTTCTTACATAATGGTAGACAGAAAAATCCGTCTGTCCGGGGTTTTTTTTCCTAATCATTTTTTGACTGTGACTTACGGCTTTCTGGTGATTCCGTGAAGCCAGACGCAGTCTCCGCGGAACATGTCCCTGACGACAAGATACAGACCGATCTTTTGATCAAACATAATTATTGGTCGCCCAATGTCTATTCCTGGTGGCTTCGAGCCATCGCTAATTTCGAGCCTTGTAATATATTACACACAGAATGACAGCATTAATCCTGAGAGCAGAATTGTTCATAAAAGACATCTGAAAAAAAAAGTATTTCTCTTATAATTGGATGGTACGTTGATATACAACTTTGCGCTCTCGCGAATCTTTTTGAATACACGTATGAAAACAAACCGCAGTAAAGTCGGATATCAGTCGGTGGCTTCATCATGCAATCGACGTCGATTTCGTTTCACAAGGCGGCTTAGATGTTCCTTGTCGACTCGGTCGTTGTTTGATGACCAGTCGCAGGGAGAGACCCACGACGGCCAGTGCGACAGCGAATAGGAACCCTGCAGCACAAATTATGATTAATGCCACGAAGTTGATGTGAAGGCCACCGGCAGTTTTAACGTCGTCTGAAACAAGAGGACGAACGAAAGGATGCAGTCTTCATGGTTTCAGCTGGAATATTTTCTCGTTTTAGGTTTACTGAGATCTGAAGTCGACCCGTAGGAAATACAAAAGTAACTCTGGCGTAAGTGGTAGAACACTGCCACATGACGGAAAATCGAGCTTACATTAGAATGAAAAAAAAAATTACATTAAGACAAAAACTGAAAGGAAGATCAATTATGCCTGTCATGTCAACCGAAAATTAAATGTTTGGTCTTTTATTCATGGAACCATGAACTCAAATAAAACTAAACTTTTCTCCTGTTTTCTCGAGCTTTACAAAAGCAAAACAAACACCAAACAAGTCACAACATTGATTTCCACAAAAACGTTTCAAAATGGATTTTACAATGAAGAAAGTTATCTTGTATAATGTGTTTTCCGCCCATGGGAGAAATCTACGCAAAACAGATTGCTGTATCATAATCTTTCCCTTTCTTTCTACTTTCTTTTGCATGTTTGAGCTGTAATTCGTGAGTGGTCCCCGTAAGACGAGGTAAAAATCAGTTCCCCCCAATTATCTTCCGAAATATCGAAGAGACAGATAATGTATTATCTATGGCAGTCCTAAGAAGAATTAAAAAAAAAAAAAAAAAAACCAGACTATCGCAGATTGAAAGTCAGTTTGTTAACATCGGCCAGCGACAGCCAACAGCCTTTTGTTATACAATCATTATCTTCAGGGAAAAAAAAACCCAACAACAACAACAACGACAAAAAAGCAAAAACAAACAAAAACAAACAAACACACACACACACACACACACACAAAAACACAACGAGACGGTACCTTGCCGACACAGTCTGCCCTGGCTGGTCCCGTCCAACGACACGTGGCTGTACCCCTCGGAGCACTGGCACGTGAAGCCGCCCTCAGAGTTGATGCATTTTGACCCGTGACCCGAGCAATCGTTAGCCCCTTTGGCTGCACATTCGTCCACATCTAATTCAAATTTATGCAAATCAATTTACAGAATTAACGAAAAAGCGCCATTTTGTGTAGCATTGAAACAAGCGAGCTGAAAATCAATTGAAACAAAAGGGTCATTATTTGCGTCTTGATACAGGTGAAAGATTATTGTCTGACGTATATGAATTATGCTTTTTTGTTATTTTTTCGTATTTTTAGTAAGTAAGAATTCAACTCATTTGGACAATAATCACGAAGTGTATCAATTGGTGAGGCAGATGTGTTGACAAATATTGCCCTGGAATTTCGGTGCAAAAGACTCGATAAAACTCGACAAGCAATGATGTCCGAAAATAGCAAGATCGTTTTGTCTACATTTTTTAGCAGCATTCCAGTGAATTTTACATAAACAGAATTTAACATTTGAACGAAAAGAGTAAAAGCCTAGTTCGCTTTGGCCAATACTGAATTTCTCTATTCATAGACAAATGACTGTCCAAAAAGGTGTTTGTATAATCCCAATCAACAGAAATAACAGTAACATAACCTTGTTGTAATAACATAACAGTTTCTTCTCTACATTCAGAAGCGGATCTAGAGGGAGGTTGGGGGTTGCACCCCCCCCCCAAAAAAAGAAACAAATCCGGGGACCATTTTTTTTTTTATGTTATCTTTTTTTAACTTGTAATTTTATTTTTTTTCTATTTATGGCAATGACCTCTATACCAAAAATAGTGGTGTTTTAGATGCAAGAAAACGCCATTTTCACACACAGATTTTCAAAAATTCTCCCTACTGTGGGAGGGGGACACCCCCTCCCACACCCTCCCCCCCCCCCCCCCCCTCGCTCGCTCCGCTCGCTCGGGCTCGGTCGCTACGCTCCCTCGCATACCGCCCCCACCCCCCTTTATAAAAGCTAGATCCGCCCCTGATATTATTTGCACTCCTGACCTGTATGCTAATTCAACGCTGTCTGATAAACAATGCTGTTTGAATGTATGATGTAAGCGCCTTATTTCTGAACTTGGAAGCTGTTTGTAAGCCTAACTTTGACTTATATACCTGAAATGACGATACTGTCTGGTTCCACCCCAATCACATTCGGACCCACTGTCAGGAAAGACGACGTGATACTATCTCTGACCAGAGATTCGATTTCTGCCATCGGGAGAGCTTCGGCGACCACGAGTTTGAAATCTCCGACCACGCCACACGCGCCCGGTCGAAGAGCAGTGAAGGCTACATCGACAACGACATCTGGCATGTAAGAAAAGAACTGAACCAACCAAAACAAACATCACACACAATCAGGCACCACGAACACAAAACAGACAAACAGTATTATGTTTTTAGACTGGAGTCGTATGCTCACTGCCTGCCACTCTCGAAATGTTGAGAAAATCGTAATGTGCCCTTTTGGATCCTTCAACGATTCTATTTCAGTTGTGATCATAAACGTGTATCTGAAAGTGTCTATAATAAGCAATGAGAAAAACGATTTGCAGTGTATACGCTATTAACCTTTCTATATTACGTAGTCGCGCTTTGATAGACTCCTACCTTGTACAAAGAGAAATGAGAATGATTTTAATGGATTTTACAATGGATTCTATTGAAACCTTCTGTATGATCTGTGACTATAATCCATGATGTATAGTCCCTCAAACATACACGCACACAAACACATGTAGGCCTACAATATGTGTATTTTTTGAAAAAAAAATCTTTGCGCCGATAGTTAGGCTTTGTTATTATTTTACTTTCTTTTCTTGTTTATATGGAGAAATTCTTACATGTGTAAATCAGTCACACACTAATAACCCTCATCACTCTAAAATCATTTTATCTTAATTTCATTATCATCATCATCTTCGTGATTTTTTAAAACCCTATTGTCAATTATATTTCGGATAGCCTCTGTGGGAATAGTGTGAGAATGCAATGCAATATTTACCGCTCCTCGAACCAACATCAAAAGTTCGTTGAACTGTGACTCAGATTCGTTGGCAAGGCGTTGCGTAACATTTAGACATTCCCCATTCAGAGTGGAAAAGTTTGTTGACCCCTGGTACTGGAATATCTCTAATTAACATGTATGAGATAGAGATAATGTGACAAAGTTAAGGAGATTTGAAAAAAGGGGGAAATATAACAATCTTGGTAAATAAGCGACAGTAACACCATTGGGATAAATGTTTCATCAATTCTATAAGAAACATATCGTATTACTGCTAATCTCGATCATTTATTTTGTGTTGCTATATAACGACGTCACAGAAATCTGTAACTTCAGATTATACACTACAAACCAAAGATTAATATCATCGAAATTTGTTACGCACAAAATAATGCAAGAATTTAACATTTCGCTTACTACCCGTTACCGATAGCACACTCGTTTGCTTTGTTATTGCGATTAAGAAAAAGTGAAATATACTGGGCAGATTGCATTCCGATGTCGTAGAAAATAATGAAAAGAAAAGAACTGACAATTTTGTGAAAAATATGTCCCCAATGCTACATGTACAATTCAGAGAGAAAACAAACAAACAAACAAACGAACACAAAACCACCCCACCACCAACAGTGATTTAAAGTAAATATAGTTATGAAAATATAATCAACTTGCTTCGAGTTAAAGGTAATTTCCAGGAATCTCTCGCCCCCGGTCCGCCCCTTTCAGTGGAAGGATCAAATCTCGGAAAGGTTTTCATATGTGTTACAGTTACCAATTTTGTTCGTGTTTCATTTCTTCTGCTTATAGTTTTTTTTTTTTGTTTGTTTCATCAAGAACCAAAAGTATAGGGCCTCCACCTCTCTTCTCAAGTACCGCGGTCTCTATCATGTAAACAGTGCAGGATAGTACTGACCTTGACATAATCCGTCCAATCTAAAGTAGCCAGGGCGGCACTGACATAGCATTGCGTCATTACAAACTTCATATCCAGGGCTGGAACAGAGACTTGGGTCCGTCGTACACAGAGATACGACTGTAGGAACGGAAACGGGAACCCTGGGTTATCAAGATGATATCATCTCGAATCAGTGTTCAAACTTCCTTCATTTTAAGCAAGGACACTGGCTGAGATAATCCCAACGCTAGCTTCCGTATCAATTCCACATTTAAACATTTACATCAAAATATTGTGAGTGGTATTACTGCGACCTTAAGCTGTGAAAATAATAGATCGACAAACAAGATGTAATTGATGCATACAGATAATAAATGCAAATGTGTAATGAAAGATACATTTCCTCAGCGCAGACCACGGCAGGCGTCACGTTTTTAAAAGTGTGTGTGTGTGTGTGTGTGTGTGTGTGTGTGTATGTGTGTGTGTGTGTGTGTGTGGGAGGGGGGAGCAGTTGCCCCCCACCCCCACCCCCACCCCCCTGCAGACAGTGAAATGAATCAAAACTTGTATATAGGTCCTACCTCTTTCGCAACGCAGTCCATCGGTGCCCGCCGGGCAATCACAGATGTATCTAAATCGGAAGTTGTGACAGCGCCCTCCGTGGTAACACGGCGAGGATGAGCACACATCTTGATACAGAAAAGGAAAGATGATAGCACATTATAAGTAACAATGAGGAGCTCTTTCCTAACTTAAAAAACAACGACAACAACAACAACAACAACAACAACAAGAGTTTAGGGAGCATCAGTGTAGTGGATGAGACTCGTGATTTTTCTTAAAACGACGCCACAAACCAACCAACGAACCAACCAAACCAACCAAAAAATAGAAGGACTATGGTTCGAATCCCGTCTAGTGTGTTAACTCTAAGGGTAAGAAGTTTTACCCATAATGGACTGGGTGTAATAAACCTCTGTGTGCCACATTAATTCCTGTTCACAAGTTCATACAAGTTTGTATGTGACATTTATTTTGTGCACATTCATTTACTCGAGGACCGTGGATCTGTTGCTACTAAATTAAATCGTCTTAAAGACCTTTGATGATCATCAATGAGCAGCGTATAAACCATTTTAAATCATATAATTTCAAGACACGTTATTTGTCATAAAGGGCAAGTGTCAAGGGCTAGATCACCGATACAAGCGCGGCCCATGCCGGCTACATCATCCCCGACATCGTCGTAGCCAGACAGGCAGGTGCACTTGTAGCTTCCATGTGTGTTGTTACACGTGGCCGCGAACGAACAGTCAGACAAACCATCGACTCGACACTCGTCCACGTCAGCGACGACCACATCGTCCTCGTCGAACATGAACGTCAAGTTCCCGGATGCCAACTCTCCTGGAACGAGGAGTTCGTTGTGCAGTCTGTCGTATATTGTGACGTCATCTGCGGTACTGGATGGCGCCAGGGCCACAGCCACACTTGCTCTAACACTCCCGTTGTAGAAAGAAATCACGCGCAAATCTACGACTGCCAGCAGTAATTGCTCCGTTCGTGATAAGAAGTCTCGTATCTGAAAGGAAGCCATGCAAAATCAATATCGTATATCCAATCTCAAAGCAAAGAAAGCTCACATTTCGATTTTGTAGTCTTACGCATTTCATGCAATACCATAGAACTCTCGAACATCACCCTGATGTCCATGAACAAATTACTCTCTCGGACCGAATCTACGACCATGAAATGATGTAATTCCAATCACATTTTATTTACGGTCATAACGTATCAACGCATTAATGACAAGGATAAAGGACGATGGAGTAACTGGATAGTGGTAGCTTGTAAGAATCGAAATTCTACGTTTCATTGTCATTGTTACAACCATCGCTTTCACGATCAATCCTATACTATTGTCATAGCAGCTTGGAGATTTTTAAAGGATAGTTATTGA
The DNA here is from genome assembly GCF_964275005.1 of Diadema setosum. Lineage (NCBI taxonomy): Eukaryota > Metazoa > Echinodermata > Echinoidea > Diadematoida > Diadematidae > Diadema > Diadema setosum. The sequence continues at coordinate 3,612,592 of NC_092701.1, forward strand.
CCTTGTCAATATTTTCATCGCCCTCTTTATCGTTTTTAATATACTGAATATGTTTCTCTTGAATGTCCTTTTTGCCGTTATATCATTTTATACAATTACTGAATTACAGCATAATTTTGATTCTCTTTCAGTGATCTCAGAAACAAATAGCTAACCAAACTTGTCCTATGATAGGATGAAATAGATGACGTATTATTGTTTTCATGGAAGTTTCCATTGAACTACTATTCTCTCGCAAATGTCACGTTCTAAAGTGTAACAAAATCTTTACGCCAATTACGTCGTTCATTTTTTTCAACGTTAAAAACTATCGTCCATGCATACGTACGGCATGTCCGAGACGTGTTTTCAGTTGCTCGTCCTCATTTAGCTGTGGAGAGTATCTCGCTGGAGATCCGTCAATGTGAGTGATTAGAAGATCGACTTGAAACCTTCTCGGAACTGAGATGCATAATACAGAGAAGAAAAGTGATGGACAGCCAAAACAGGTGTAACTAAATAAGAGACAAGAGTGTCTCTATGCACGTTCATTTTTTTTGTAAGTTAAATCTACAGGATTAAGAATCCGTTTTGGAATGTCATTGGTGATTGGCATATTGAGTAGGAATATTACGATGTACACAATTAAACAGCAGAAACATCAGGTACTGGGAGACGTTGTTTGTCTTTCTCCTTAGACTATTGCCAACATGTACAGTTGAAGGAACGGGGCTTTGTATTCACCCGTGGGATATTTAGTATTTTGGGACATCAGATGTACTAAACTTGTTTGAGATCAGCCGAGGTGACGATGATGATAATGTAAGCAGCGCCAGTTAAAATATCAGAGGTTCACTGCCAGAGGTTAAAACAAAATAGAAAGTATAGGTCTTATGTCGGAAGTACAAATGCCGTAGGAGAAAGTTATATGAAAGCAAACACATATGACAGTGAAAATATTGGATTAAAATATTCTACCAATTACTCTAAACTAGAACAAGACATCACTGCCTGACTGCGAGGAAGTTATTTCCTACTCATATACTAGTACTGTGCTTACCTCTGACATTTTCACCCATGTTTTTTTAACTGACATTTTATACGCTGAACCAGTAAGCTTGTTCAAAAATAACGAATATCATAAACGAAAACACAAAAATTACAACAATACAACAATTATTATTTTTTTAACAAATTCATTGAAATTATAACTCTTAAAGTAAAGAAAATGGATTTTATCAGCAAATAATGTGGATGGTGGGTCACGATACGTAATTCTAACGACATAAAGTGTCACTAGCGAGACAGACCTGTGCAGGTTCCATTTATTCTCACTCTTCCACCGTTGCAATTACACCGACCGTCAAGACAGCCTTCATGGGGTAGACACTGCTCCGTCGTAGCGCACTGGGTTTTCTCTGAGGAAGAATGAATAATTAAATGGATGGTATAGTATTGGTTGAGGCGTAATTGATATATAGAAACCATCAATTATAATGTCAAAAAGCCTTCAATTCTAAAAGGAATTGAATGTTTATTTGATAAAAATCGGTTTTGAAATGGCTGAAATATCCAGAAACAAAGTAAACAAAGGGATCCTGACAAAAGGTTGGTCTCAAATTTTATCATAATTACTTTTTAGGGATATCTCAGTCATTTCCAAACCAATTTTAGTCAAGTAAACTTTGAATTCCTCTTTGAATTATAATATACCCTTTCATATTTCATAAGAAGTTTCTCATTATCTGAAAAAAAAATCATCCAAAAACGTTAGAAACATCAAACCCCATCTCAGCCGAAACTGCACCATCCTTTAAATAAGTAACGAAACAAGTTTCAAATAGTACAAAGCGCATGTGACTATACTACACTGTCTACCTATCTATAGTTAAAAGGCTACAAAACAACTGCAAAACAAAAATGAACTCACACACACATACACACACATTTAAGGAAATACTCATAGAAAATTTAAGGAAAATATCATAGCTTCTCATGGTACAGAAGTGCTCTTGATCAAAACTGAAGTACAATTATTTAAATGAGCTGGTGTCTTGCTTGAAAAGCAAGATTAGTTGTTCCGTCATTATGTGTTAGAACTATTTTCTCTGCTGCTCGTACAGTATCAAAATTGCACCGTTTAAATGTATGGCGTGGGAATATCGAATGTGATATTGTTCAAAAACTAATTGGAAACACTTATTTGAGTTTAGCTCCTGGTACTTGATGAAAATGAAAATGTGACATCCACGACAACGGGATTAGTACCAATTTCGCAGTGCGGTCCTTCCACGTGGGTTTGGCACGCGCAGTAATAGCCAGTGATAAGGTCGTAGCAGGTCCCTCCATTATGACAGGGGGAACTCTCGCACTCATCAATGTCTGTGGAGTGGATGGACAAATATCACGATTTATTAAACATGCACGGCTGTAAGATAATATGACTGTCAATACTTTTAAAGAAAATTAGATTAATTAAGGAATGGAAAGATGCTTAGATGTATAAAAAAATCACTTGCAGGGATTAGAAATGTGTTTGAAATAAAACAAATTATACGATCGCCATTAGTTTGAAAATGTTACAATAGAGTGATCGTTGGAAACCCTAGTTATTCGTATTGTTGTTGTTTTTTAAGCATGACCTCTGTTTTCTACTGGAGTAGAGGTGCTATCGAGGAAGCTGTGTTTACGACTCACCTTTCTCGCATACCGATCGTCTTGAATCATTATCCCGGATTAATGGATGGGCCTGTGATGGCAAACGGAGAGGTAGGAGACAATGTCAATAACAAAGCATGCATAATTTGGCTACTGCAAAATAATGTCACAACCAACACTACCGCACACAATAATGTGACAACGTACCACTTATCTTGACAAGAGTGCAGACTCCTTATGATATTGATTACTTAGGTAATGTATATCGTATAATTTCAGTGATTTTTTCCATTTTCCATTTTCCATGTGTCTTTCTTAACTCATAAGACAACTATCTTTACTTACATGTATGACTCTCAGAACTTTCAATAACGAAGTTTTGCATTTCCAGGTAAAGAAATATTTAATTCTCAATAAGGTTGAAGTGTTCATTAACAGCAATCGAGAATCATTGCAAAGTTCCATATACCTCAAAGTATGAATATCAATTCCATAAAGTACTTCGTTAATCTAGGTCCTTTATTCTATTCCGGGGGAAATTCCACACACTGAACCCTTTTCGTGTGAAAAAATAGAAACATTTTCTGAATAAGCACGCAAATAACGCTAGCAATGAAAGTATTGTATCTGTAATAATTTGTGCTAAGTGTAGGAAGAGATTGATTGGAACTTTTTTTTATACTTACGAAAGGAAAAGGGCAGTAATCGGCAACGCTCCAAAGACCACCGTAATGCGACACCTCGGAGTCATTTACCCCAGGAAGTGACGAGAAATACTTTAAGGGGAACGAAACCCATACAGGTGGATTTAGTGAATGCAATAGTATAGCAGAAAGTTTAAGGAAATCAGAAATCCGCTAGAAAGTTATTTTTCTTTTAAGCTTCGGTACCGTCATCGCTAACTGAGAAGACCACAACAGTTCCGATGTCGCGCATGTTGCGTGTGCTGTGGAAAGCGATATCAAGAAAACTCAAAATGTTTTTCCGTTTTCTAGCAAAGGAAAAGAGCACTTGATTTAAATCTTTCAGGTAACAGGGGAATAGCATTATCCTTCACATAATATGTCAGTAAAAAGGCGAGAGAATGTGTACTTTTCATGAAAACCAGAAATGAAAGTTTTGTGGATTTTTCTTTCGAAATTTGCTATGGGGTTCATTGAAAACCATGTCCCTTAAAAATTAACTGCCCAGAACAAACACAACACTTGTGAATTCTAACCCGCATGTGTTGCACCAATAGACATGAAAAATCCCCCATATGGCATCATGCATCATGCAGGTATACAATCAAGCAAAGTTTCAGAATCTGTTGACAACGCAAAATTTCAGTAAGGTACATCCATTTCATTTTCATAGTAATAATTATGTTGTATGCTGTGAAGATGATGATTACGTGTCGACGGATAGGTAATATACCTTACAAACGTTCATGTTATATTACCTGGAACTCAGGGGGAAGTGGCTCTCCTAGGTTGGCCAAGTTACAAAGGCCTGCATAAGTCCCTTCCGGGTAACACAGAAATTCCCGGGGCTTGTCACAGTATGGAGCCAATGGTTCCCCTCTTTGAAACGTCATCATTATAGAAAATTTGTAGAAGATTTGAGAACAGTAATAAAAGAATAAACAGAATAAAGATAACATTAGATGCTCATATACATTTTATGACATCTTAAAGAGCTGCCGAAATATGGCGACTGAAGACATCTGCATGGGTGACCAGAATTTGGAATATCATGCGAATAACAGGAGCGATGTGGAACAAAAAGGTAAGCCTGCCACAAATTCAAGCGAAAATGACACTGATATTACTGTTGCTGGATTACAGGCTGGGACAATTCAGTTTAACGTAATGATGCTTAGACCCGGTATTTACAAAGGGGTTTATCAACTGAAAGCGAAAACAGTACTCATACATGTTGTCCAGGGCCGGCCGGCGGAGCGTTTTCAGTAGTGGGGGGGGGGGGGGGGCACTTCTGGGTTTCATGAGCTTACAAGACCCAGCATTCTTGCGAACATGAGTATCAATCATTCGCATTGTCCGATATACTCGTTAAATTGTTGTAATTGACATAACATTAACACATTGAATAATAACAGGTAATGTGAATTTTGCCTTTCTCTGCGCGTGTCCATCCACCATTTGCAACTTCTGTTCACAAAGTCACAGCCGAGGTTTCTACCCCAATTGAAGGGGTCAGCCAAGTCATAGTCTACGATGTACCAGCCCGAGTCATCCAACAGTGCTGAGGTCAGTCGAGAAAACGTGTGACCAGGAGGTATGATTCCAGTCATTGATTCGCTCTGTAGAGTATGCAGTAAACATACAGAATTGCATTATCAATATCCCATCAAAAGTTTTGAGTGTCGAGTGGGCCTATACACAGCAACAAGACCACGAAATGAACTCAAACACCAGTGCAATAACGACAGAATTCATTATCTGCACGTATTCAATGACAATTAAAAGTTATAGGGAAAAGTAGGAATTTCTAGAGAGACACGGAGAAAATCATACAACTTGTAAGTGAAAGTTGTTTGAATAAACTCTTTGAAGTAAATGAGTACTATCAGTACTACCTGCATTATTCTTTTCTCAAAGTGACTTGGTGACTGGTCCTCTAGTTCCACCCCCACCATGGTCGGGCATGCGTAGTGGGCTCTTGCTTCTCGCTAGGTGGCGTCGGGGAAAAATGAATGTTAAACAAAAGTTGTTGATGACGCCTATGAGTGAGATTTCCTATCGAACATAGAAAATGCACTGGATGTTTAACTTCACGTAATATAGTATGAAATTATAGGACAAATGAGACTTGTGTCATGTCCTATGCCTTTTATCTCTTCATCCTTAAGACAAACTTTCCGTTTGTACTTGAAAAAAAAAACCCTTCAACATAAAGGTCATATTATCATCAAAATATGGTCAATATTCAGTTTATTTCAATGTTTGATATGTTTAAAACGCGTCACGTATTTAAATCATAAATGTAAATTGAACAAAAGATGATAAACTGGGATGTAATTGCTGTCTTTAAATGAAATAATTGACAAAATGGGGATAAATAATGATGTTCACATCCAACATCAACATCCAACGCTTATAGTTGAAGAGTTTGCACGTAATAGTTTCAGCAAATTAGCTAGATCCGAAGCATTCACAAAGAACACTACGTGATATTGCCATTCATTACGTCACTCACGACAATATTAGGCGTTACGACCACGAGTACCGTCCGGTTGATTTGACCACCTCGGACATCCCACTCCAGAGGTATGCTCCGAATTACTCTCTCACTCCACTGAAACAGCCCAGTCCTTCATTGCAACAACAATAAATAAATGTTAAAGTATTGAAACCATTAGAATAGATGCATCAAATTGGTAATCAGGAGATTGAATTCCAATTAATTTGGACATGATGACAGCCCCTCTTAATGTTGTGAGCACTGGCACGGCTATGGCATTAACGTAGGTCTATATCGAATCAAAGGGACACATATGGTTTGTTATTGTTATTAAAGGATAGCATTCAATTCTAGTGTTATATAAGAGTAACGGATAACCTCGTATTTGAGCCCTACATTATAGTTTGGTCACATACTTCGCGTATTTCGGTTGCCAAGTTATCAAAATCATCTAAATCGCTAAATCAAAAAGGGATCTTAACACTGACAATGCATGTTAGAAGGTTTGATTACCTTTGTTTTTCGACAGTTGTTTGTGATTTTTCACTTCACTTAACACAGACCTAATGACTCTAACCATTAGTTCCATCAAATCTCGTTCCGATATAGAATATGCAGTAACAGCCACAGCTGACATTTTTTCTTTTAATCTAAAAAAAAAAACCCATGATTTCTGCAACAACGTTTTCCTAGGTCCCAGGGCTTGAAAGGACTTTGCTTCTGAAAAGAAAGCATATGCAATGCTTTTTATATTGCACATTAAATTCGTTCTCTCACTTTTATACTATTGCATGAGTCGATTTTCTCGCTCTCCTGCTCATCCAAGCGTGAACACACACAACACAAAAACTATGCCGAAAGATTTGGGACCATAAACTTGCAAGTATGATACACTTTCGTTCATGGCTAAGTTTTGGAATAAATGGAAATCAATTTCTTTTTTTAGTCGTAGTCCACTTTTTTTTTTGGCTTAAAGGAAACCAAACCCCAAAGAAAAATGTGGATTGACATGATTGAGTGAAAGCAGCATCATCAGTAGAACACAACAGTGAAAGTTTGAGGAAAATCGGACAATCGATGCAAGAAATGACTTTTTAAAGTTTTGGTGTTAGAACCGCTGGATGAAGAAACTACTAGAGGTTATCTGGCGTCATGTGTGGACAACAATATAAAGGAAATATAAAGGGAATTCCACAAAATATTCCTTTGCATGACAATTACATATTCCATTAACTTGATACTGACATATACATGTTAAGGGTAGCAATCCCCCTGCTTTCTGAAACGGTTGATAAAAATAAATGCTCTTTCACTATGCTAGAAAAACGAATTTTTGTGGAATTCCCTTTATATTTTCTTCATAATTGTTGTCCACACATGACATCACAACCTCTAGAAGTCTCCTGATCCAGTGTTTTCAACATCAAAATGTTAAAAATTCATAAGTTTTGCATCGATTGTCCGATTTTCCTCATACTTTCACTGATGTGTTCTACTAATGTTGCTGCTTTCACTCAATCCATATTTCTCTTTGGGTTTTGGTTTCCTTTAATCTGTACTACGATCGATAAATTATTAGTCCAAGAGCATTAGGTCAAAAAAGGCTTAAACCTGGACATTTTTGGTAACAAGCTGATTTTTTCAGGATAGGTCCAGAAAAATGTCTAGAATAACATACTAAAAGTCCTCATGAATCCTCTTTGAGCGTTTTCCGCAATCCAAGATGGCGTCCAAAATGGCCGCCATTTCCAGAAATTCTTATAACTTTTCAACCAGAGAACCAAAATACAAAATTTAAATGTCTAAATATATGTTTTGAAGCATGAAGAACTCAATAAAACACATATCAAGAGATTTTGATGCACGCAAGTACGGTAATCCAAGATGGCGTCCAAAATGGCCGCCATATTTTGAAATTCTTAAAACTTTCCAGCCAGGTAACCCTAATACAAAATTTAAATGTGTAAATATATGTTTTGAAGGATGAAGAACTCAATAAAATACATATTAAGAGATGTTGACGGACATAAGTACCGTAATCCAAGATGGCATCCAAAATGGCCGCCATATTTTGAAATTCTGATAACCGATAACTTTCCAGCCAGGTAACCCAATTACAAAATTTAAATGTCTAAATATATGTTTTGAAGGATGAAGAACTCAATAAAATATATATTAAGAGATGTTGACGGACATAAGTACCGCAATCCAAGATGGCATCCAAAGTTGCCGCCATTTTCTGAAATATTTCAATTAGGCAACCCAATACAGAATTTAAGTGTCTATGTTTCGAAATATTTATAAAGAACTCAATGAAATACATATTAAGAGATGTTGACGCACGCATGTCCAGATTAAACTGCTCGAGCTCTTCCAAAATGCAAAATGGCGTGGAAAATGGCTGGCAGTCACAATTTTATCTCACAATAAAAACATTATGTAAATAAATGTCAGTATAGTATATAAGAAGCTTTTTATTTACAAATAGTTCTTATGAGTAAAGTATACAAATAAAACATTTGGATGTTAAACTCAAGGAGTGTGTCCTTGTTTCGATAGAAACATTCACCATCAGATATGTTGCTAAGCAGAGAGCCTACTAGATCTTTTTACCACATGCTCTATTTTCGTCACCTCAAGCACATGAAATGAAAATTTAGTGCTAGCCCTTTTTTTATTACCAACGCATTTGGTGTCTACCATGAGGTGAGTTACATTTGAAACTGTCAGTTATCACTCAAGAAGTAAAAACAATTCTTTCTGATGTCTGTGCTACATAACTGTTGAAAATTAGTTTCTTCATGTGCGACAAAATAATGTGTAATTCATCAAATGACAGTGAATCTCTTTGCTGCAGTGTATTGCTCCACCTTAAAACAAAGTGTCTAAATTATCTTAAGGTGGCCTATTCATTTCGTGTAGATTAGGTAAAATTATATTACAGATAGAAATCAGAGAATGTGGCACTCATAGTTATTGGTACATGGAGGAGGAATAATCCTCTCCTACACGAGGGATCTTCTTTTTTTTACTCGAAAGTGAAACATATAGTGCAAACGTTTGGTAAGATATTGAATTGTTTCCATCAAAGAGTAGGAAATATATAAAGAAGTTTTCAGGGAAATGGGCAATATATGGGAGGGGGTGGAAGGGGATCCCCTCCCCCCAACATGGGGGAGATTTTGCATTTTCAGACTTGATATTCAGACATTTGATGCACCATATTGGTGAAATGTTAATTTTTTGTTTCCATAAAAAGTAACAAAAAGTTATGTAATCATGGAAGTGCGCAGTCATAGGGATGCCCGCTTCCACACGAGGGCATAATTTCGTATTTTCAGACTTGAAATTTACAGATCTGTTGCACCTATTTGGTGAAATATTTGATATTTGTTTTCTATTTAACGCTGGAAGAACGAATTCAGGAAAGTGTCGGGGAGGGGGAAGTGTGTGGGGAGAATACTCCTTCCCATACGATGGAGATTTTGGCATTTTCCCATTTGAAATTCAGAGATTTAGCACACTCTTTTGGTGAAATATCTGAGATTTGTTTTTGTCCTAAAAGTAAGAAAATATATATTACTAATGGAAATATGCAGGGGAAGTGTATAGGGTGATGCACCCTCCCACAAAATGGAGGTTTTTTGTTTTTTCCTTCAAGATATACGGGTTTTATGGTGCACAATGTTGATGACATACCAGATTGTTGTTTCTATTAAAAAGTGTAAGTATAGAATAAAGAATAAAGACTAGTATATCCAAGGCAATGAGCTGGTAGAGGACGTGGGGGGGGGGGGGGAATCCCTTTCGACTGGAGGGAGTTTGGCATTTCTATGATCATTAACCGGCCTAGTGCACCTTTGGTGTTATATTGATTGTCCATCCTTAAAGAGTAGATAATTCATTGTCTCAGTATCCCCATCCCCTCCAATTCCAGGGAGCTATTACACTTGAATTGAAATGAAAATAATTATATCATTTACATACATTCGATGCAATATTTGGGAATTGTTAATCAAAGGGGTATTTAATCTATATTGGGGAAGTGAGCGGTGGAAGGATTTTGTAGGAAGGGCAAATTACCCTTACTTTTGCATTTTGTAAGTGAAAGATCTAGCGCACACTTTTTGATGACATATTCGGAAATGTGTTAATCTCAAAAGTGTACAAAGTCTATGGAAAGGGGCCGAGCGAGGGACGTTTTGCATTTTTATGATTGCAATTCAATGACTTCAGGATGAATATTTGGAAAATAGTGATTGTACAGGTCACACCTTTCCCCAAGGGTGGGGGGGGGGGGATGCATCCTAGCGAACCTTTACCAACAGACCATCTGAGTTGTTGGATCTCGAACATTATGTTGAATATCTTTGTCTCGTGATAAACAAACGGCGGCCATTTTGGGCAACATTTGGTTTTCGCGAAGAACTCACGTGGTTTTATTTGTACTTACCTGCTTTCAAGATCACTGAATAAGTATTTTGTTGGGTTCCTTATGTCTCAATAAGTGCGCATCGCGGTTACGTAGTTGCAGGGTTATGAGAAAAACAGGAAATGGCAGCCATTTTGGACATCATTTTGGATTTCTGAAGTGCTTAAATGCTTTATTTGTGTTTCAAAATCTCAGAATAAGTATTATATTTGGTTCCCTGTGACTCAAAACGTATATTTCGACATTACAAGGGTGTACAGTTGAAATCTACTTGCAAAATTATGAGAAAAAAAAAATCAGGAAATGGCGGTCATTTTGGACGCCATCTTGGATTACGGTACTTATGTCCGTCAACATCTCTTAATATGTATTTTATTGAGTTCTTCATCCTTCAAAACATATATTTAGACATTTAAATTTTTTATTTGGGTTACCTGGTTGAAAAGTTATAAGAATTTCAAAATATGGCGGCCATTTTGGACGCCATCTTGGATTACGGTTCTTGCGTGCATCAACATCTCTTAATATGTGTTTTATTGAGTTCTTCATGCTTCAAAACATATATTTAGGCATTTAAATTTTATATTTGGGTTCTCTGGTTGAAAAGTTATAAGAATTTCTGGATATGGCGGCCATTTTGGACGCCATCTTGGATTGCGGAAAACGCTCAAAGAGGATTTATGAGGACTTTTAGTATGTTATTCTAGACATTTTTCTGGACCTATCCTGAAAAAATCAGCTTGTTACCAAAAATGTCCAGGTTAAAACTAATGCTCTTGGACTATATGGATTCTAAGCCTTGCCTGACATAGCAACAACAGTACCTTGTCCTAGAAAGGTTCAACTGACTTGATGCTACAAATCGGTTCTGTTACTTTGTAGGAAATCTGTATTACAGTCTATTTGGATATGGAAAGTATATGAAATGAAAATGAAAATGTCAATATTTACGTCCCTTAAAGGGACTATGGAAAGTAATGCATGTCGACGTGTAGCTCCTTATTATTCAAATTACACTGATCATCAATTACGTTGCCAAAAGAACGTCTGAAATATGTACCATACATTTTACAATAATTTTCATACGATTCTTCTTCATATTAGTTGGATAAACACACACAAAAAACTTCCAAACCAAGATTCTGCCCCTAACATCATCTGTTAATCACTGGTAACTTTAATAAGCACTACCTTTCATCGTTTCTTCTTGTATGTGGGCGTACCCAAGTAATATGAAGAAAAATATTAGAAAAAAGTGTGTGATATGTGGCATGTATTTAGTTATTCTCTTGGTCACATCATGGCCAAAATCAGCACAAGTCAACTTGTAATTGCATTGCATAGTCCCATTAATTTGGGAAACTTTTATCCAATTATGACATTATTTGTTGAACTTACTCAGGGTGTGTCAGAGGTAGACCCGTTTCATTACTCAAGGGAGTAAGAGGTTCCCCATACTCGTCACGGAAAAGCGCGTACACTCCTGAATTAAAGGCCTAGGCAATAAAGAGAATATCATTAGGATGTGTTTTGAAGGGTGCTGTTCGTTATTCCGAAGGTTCGATATTCCGAAGGTTCGTTATTCCGAAGGTTCGTTAATCCGAAACACGCAAATTCCCTATACCTCGAGGATCATTAATCCGAAAATGAAAAAGGGTTCGTTAATCCGAACATTTGTGGCGTTATTCCGAAGTTTCGTTATTCCGAAGATTTGTTCATCCGAAAATGAAATTCGGAAAAACGAACCTTCGGAATAACGAATCTTCGGACTGAAGAGCCTTCGGAATAACGAACCTTCGGAATAACGAGCTGTAACCGTTTTGACTTTGTTACATTGCGGTTTGCGCATGAACAAATATTACTGTCAGATGCCCCTAAGTCTGGGTAGGCTATGGAAAACCTGGGCTAAGGAGTAAATTCCACACTCATAACAATGCAGAAGCAAGAGATCCATTTTGAAACGTCATGCACATATGAAATAGATATTTAGAAATACGCAGTTGTTTCATAAAGACGTTGTCTTGTGTGAAGACATGCGGGAATTATAATGCTGCCAAGGTTGTCATGTTTATATATAGTATGCATCTGGCATTTATAAATTTCATTGCATATCGTAGCTGTAACTGGTTAAATTCCTTAACTCTGAAAATAAAAACAGAAAAAAAAACTTACAAACATTAACCAAATAAAGAGAGATTGGAAATTTTCATCCGTTAAGATTTGTTGCCAATAATTCAATTGGTTACAAATTTAGGAATAAGAAACTTTTAAACATTCTGCAAAGGACACAATTATTTAGTGAACAAGATAAAGGGCTAAAAAAAGGGTAGTTCTACAGTAAGAAATACTAATAGTACGGAAGATGTTCATCATCGGGGTAGTAACTGTATAAAGCTAATCTTCTGTCTCACGAAGCGAGGTAAACACGAAAAATTATTTCGACGTTTCGACCGCGAAATCTGCTAGCCTTCGTCTGGCCAAGTAGATTGCAGCGCTCGCTCTACTTTGCTAGACGAAGGCCAGCACATTTCTCGGCCGAAACATCGAAATAATTTGTCGTGTTTACCTCGCTTCGTGAGACAGAAGATTAGCTTCATTTCTTTCAAGAAATACTAATAATGAACAGTACAAATTATGAAAGTATAAGATAACTTACCCAATAATAGGGTAACTGGGTAAATGACACGTAGTTATATCGATATCAATAATCTAATAAGCCACATGCTACGAGCTAACATAAATTGTATCAACAATGAATAAGATTTATTCCACAAAGTCCTTATTAACGTAACATGATTACACCTGTCTACCAATTCGACTTCTCATGATACATTAGGGCAGGTGCGACGACCTTAGCATGGGCAGGATTGCGGACACGAAGGCAATTACGTATGTCAAAAAAGTGAAAAGATTTCAAGGTCTTGCAAGTAAACTACACTAGAGTTATGCCATTAAGTTTAGGAGATGAACGACGTACGAATGAAATAAATAGGACCTTGCTTTATGTCTGTTCCACCAATAAAAAAGGAACTTACCAATAGGTGGTAAATCTCATGTTGGGTCAGCGACGGAAGATGATCGATTCCTACTTTTTCGACGGCATCAGGACAGAGGTTTATAAGTCCAATAAATGGTCTAGACAAGAATTAATTGTCGAAAACGTCACTTCTTTCAATACAATTTCACACAAGAAGTGAATAAATACACCTCAGTCAGAACTACGGAGTACAATGTACGTCATAATTACATACAAAAGTGCACTTGTACATCGTATTATTTTTGAGATTGAAGGAGGTATGACAAGAGGAAATATACTATAGACAAATTCTAAAATGAAGTGAAAAGAGCTTTTATCTGAATTTACACTTATCCGTTATCTTGATTATGAGATTTATTTCTTCCGCTTTTCTCTTCAGAAGGATTTTTTTTTTTCAATTTCTCTAGTGGTCTTAAATACCATGTTCGATCTTGCTTGTCGAAAGTTTGATTTATAGCAACTGATTAAGATAGAACTATTCTTGTAAGCGGCAAAGACGGTATCAAAGAATGACCAAAATGACACTTGTGGGGAGTAATTTTGATGAGCAAAGGTTGTGTTTGAATAATGGTAGTCATCCATAGACCTACCTGTTAAATGTGTTTTCAACGTAGCAAATCCGTGCGTACGCTGCAACCACGCCCATGCACTCAACGCCATTCACGTACAGGAGAAAGTGCGCGTCACTTATCGCCGTTTCGTTACCACTCGTCTGAGCTCCGCAGTCATACAACGTGCCGTTCGTGTCCGCCTCGCACGTATAGCACGGCTGCACAGGTTTGACGCACGCATGAACAGGGACGAAAACATATATCATATGAACAGAACATGAATAAATGAACAATATAGGAGGCATATATATGTTTATTCAAAAAGCAGTTTTATTTCCCTAGGAGTAAAGTATGCAGCAGAATTTACTTTAGCAGAAATTACGCAAGCATCTGTAATGTTTTAAGTGCAGAATGGTACCTGCTCAAAAAAAAAAAAATAATAATTAGGCCTACATAACAGACTATGTTTCTTTCCCAACTGATGAATGATATTCATAATAGGCTTTACATTTTAGTTACTAACATGTACCACCTCCACTTCAGAAGAAAAAAAAAAAGAATTTAACGTGATTATCAATTTGACGGTCAAACGCTTGTTAGGATTCATATTATCAATGTTGATATTATGGTGTGCCTTGCACTCTCTTCCACGGCTGTCCAGTTGAGACGTATTGAAATGTCCTGCTTTGTAGGCAGCAAACAGCATACGCGCATGATCGTTTAACATACAATGCAAATCCATTAATCATTGTTGTATATACATATTTTTTTTTTCTTTTTACATGTATCAAGCCTAGTCTCGATAGTGGGAAAAATACATGCATATTTTATAGGGCAGTACCTGTAAATAGGTAGTAACTATCATGTATTTTTTCGGACTACCGAGCGTGGAGTATGTGAAAAATACATTTTCTGTGCATATATATATATAGTTCTCGATTGTTTTATGAGCAGTAAAGAGACATATTACTGAATGTATGCACATATGTATTAATCATGTATACATAATCGCATCTTACAAAACTATACAAAAGTTAGTTAAAACTCATCGTTATCTGCACTATCGTAATTCTCATTACCTTGAGGTATTGTGTGGAAATGACATTTGGTCCGCACATGGGCCGGGCGCATTCCCGCAGACAGTAGGTCTTCCCATCCTCCACTTTCGCGACACCGTGTGGACAACTCCTGCCCGAGAACACAAGGGGTATTTCATGAAGCGTTTTGGTCGAATGTTTTTCTGACAAACTGTTACAAGTTACTGAAATCCTTGCATCTGACTGGCTGTGAGCAAATTTGTCCGACAACTCTGTCGGACAAAATGCTTCATGAAATACCCCCTCCCCCCAGTCAAATAGGGCTACTTCTCTCATTTCATGAAAAGGCATTGACACGGAACCGCCCTGGGAACTGTTTCATGGAGCTGTTCGTAAAGTTACGAACGACTTACGAACGACTGGTGATCAGTTCTGATGTCCTATACTTATCAGAATTTCAATAATTCAGCACAAGAATATATTGATCACCAGTCGGGCCAGTCGTCCGTTACTTTACGAACAGCTTTATGAAACACCCCCTGGCCAGATGCCAAAAATGTATATTGTTGGTTTTATAATGCCCTATGACTTGTGTTATCCATTATGACGAAAAACTCGGAACAGGCTATCAAATTGACCCTTTGAACTGACAGTGAAATAATGTCCTAGTTTGATAAATATCTGGCTGTCAATTTTCTTCACAAAAAAATCAATATGCTCACAAACCAAGTACATGATTTTTTTTTTTTTTTTACTGCTGTGCATGAAATGAGTAAAGGTATACATCTTTAAAAAAACCCCCAAGCAGTCGTATATTTTAATGTCTTTAACATTCAAGAACTAAATAGGTACAAAAACTGATTGACCAGCTTCCTTTTAGTTTCACTCAACGATAAAGGAATCTAGGCCTTCCAGTCTTCTCTGTCGTCTGTGGATATATGAGACTACGACTGTTACCGTCCCACAGAATGTAACAATTTCAGTCATTCAGATTCTCTTCATGCCATTTTAGGACTACAGATAGGTCATGGAATTCATAATGCTGCAACAGTTGAGACTTCATTTTTATAATGGGAGTTTTGACTAAATTAACTTCAGCTGTCACGTGATGGATCGAATTTGAATTAAGGAAGGCAGTTCCTACCATTAACACAAACTATACATGACGTATGCTCGAGCAACCTTGCGTGAACGAATTGACCAATCAGTGCACTCGGTTTCGCACGAGGCCAGTGACATTTAGAGTGTTACGCATGCGCATGGAATTCGCGTTCGTTAACTCGTGACAGCGCACGCAATTATAGGAATTAGAAGGACCCCATCCTTCCAATTCGTATGGTTTGACGATACCCTTGAGTAAACTAAAAACTTCGCACACATACCCCGGTAATTGGTAGATAACCTGAACTATACAAGAATGCTATATAGACGATACATTTACTATAACTAAACACTGTATGTTGACAAGGTATGTAATATATCATGTTGAAATTGTAATGATAGCGTCAGTATACTCGTTTGACGCCTAAGCCCGAACTCATTGAATGGCCTATATAAGTTGAAGTGAGGTTAAGAATTAATTCACGTAAGATTGCTTGAACATTTACGTCATCTAGTCCGTATTAATGGCGGCGATGGCTTTGGATGATACATTACCACGTGACCTGGATCTGGACTGTTTCCTGCTTTACACGCAGCTGACGTGAGACGAATTGAAGTCGATCCAAAAGGACTCTCTAGAGAGGAGACAAAATAAAGTCAAAGAGAAGACAACGAAGAATACTATATGAAGAAGGAAGAGAAAAAGAAAAAAAAAATAGTGGCTCTGTGACTTTGGATGTGTGTTTTGATTCAACAATTGAAACCAAATGTTATGGATATATTACTTTAGATTCATTTTGCAATTAGATGCATATTGTTTTGTCTACCTCATATGAATTGAATTGCGCAGTTACCCTCTATGTTACCATTTTAATTGAATAGAAGGTCCAGAGCAACTACGAATCGTAGAAAAATCAGTTGTTCAAAAATACATGAAATAACGTGTGATTTTTTTTTTTTTTTTTTTTTGATACAGGGCCGACTTACATTGTTCGAAGAGGGAGGAAAAGATTGTTACCTGCTTGATGTCGAAGTCAGGAGCATCCGTTATGCTGGTATGGTATTCAATTTGGAACCTAAAGGGCTGGGGAACTTCCGCCAGGGATCTCCGCTCACGCGATGATGGGGTGAAAGGTGAAGCGAGCTTAATCTTTGAAAGGAGGGGGAATAAAATGAGATGGAAAAGCTTTTCGACAGTCTGTATTGATAACGTAGAGCATACCAATATATAAAGCTAGAAAAAAAATTAGTTTCCAATTTTTAGACTTGTAACAAAGGTTAGTGACAGGATTTTCAAAACATTTCTATAGATTGCTCGGGCTTGAAATATGTTTATAGTTTGAACTATGACATTTCTTCATTGTACACCACAAGAGCGGTAGCGTTCGATTTGCAGGTCCACATAGCCGATTGGGAAGTATAACTTCATTTTAAGGATTAAGACAATACATGCGCAACGATTGTCCACAAGTTCACCCTACAAATTCAGAACTCGTCTATCTCGAGTGTTTTTTTTCCCTTGGGGTGGGAGTGCTGCCAAATGTCGGTCGGCTTAGTTCGGCGGTAAGTTCGTTTTCTTCTGGCCGGCAGGCTGTGCCTGGGACCTGCGCCAATGACCAGTGTAGCTCAGGTGGCGATACAACGAAGAAATTTCTACGCTACCGAAGTAACATGTGTTCCTACTTGAAAAAAAGAAAAGAAATGTGTTCTAACTTGACTGCTTTGCAATCATCGTCGCAATTTTGTAACCTGAATGGCTGATACTCAGTGCAATTGAATAATGTATGATGTAATGTAGGTCTATTGGCGTCATAGAGCAACACGGAATCATAATTGTCCGAAATACAATGTATACGATGGTGATCTCTTCTCAATCTGTGGGGATTAGCCACAATGGCCGCTGCAACTGCTGAACGAAATCCGCACTCTGTATGCACAACATTCACGACGTCACTTTGGCGCACTAATGAACTGGTGTGAGCGGTGTCGTGTAAAATTGAGAATGTTCTCAATGATAGCGAACGGGCGGGATCTTTACATAGGGGCCTCACGGCGTCACGTCTCAGTCAACTATGTGGACATGCAATTCGAAAAGTCCTTCGTCAATGTTCGTCACCAGTCAAAAGCCGTTCAGACTTTTGTTCTAAGAAAAGAATGACAACGCGTGTAAATGTGCACCAGGACAAACCGAAAGCGTTGATTCAGCTCTTTGATTCAAGAAAGCACAACTCAGAATGCTCAAGGAGAGTTGTAGTAACATTATAAGAACGGAAACACTTTTATGTGAAGGAAGAACCGAGATTAAGAAATAAATCAGACAGAGGGAGCATGATGTTCTATTCCATTTGCCGAGGTCACTTTCCTTTGTGATCTAGACGAGCCTTTCCGTTAGATTGAGTACTCAAAGGATTGGCCTTTATATGGGTCTGCAATGCATCTATCCCTAAAGCATCTTTGAATCAGGTTTTAACCATGGGCGAGAGCTCAGATCTGAGTTGTTGCAAAGGCTCTCATTATCAAATACAATGCCCACTACGCTCCTCAGCTCTGTGTGATAAATGTAGATTTATTCACCTGTGTTTAATGTTGGTATTAAATGTGTATCACTCTTGTGCATGCTTTTCTCGCTCCTTTCTGGGAAGCAATGTATGCTTTCTTCCTTTGAATCACGCTTTGAATACAGTTTTTGCTCAAAGGAAGCAATGATTATGATATCATTCGTGTTCACACTCTTTCTTCCTTCGCTTCGCTGAAATATCAAACAGTTTCTTCGAGAGTACTGCTCGGACTCGTCTTGCTAGGGCTGGCTAGTAATGTTTGGATTTTCTAGTCTCAAAATAAGCAATATGCTTTTCTTTTGATTGCTGTTCAAACTTTACACATTTACGGATATGTTATTATCTGTTTTGGTATAATGATGGGTGTGTTTCACCAACGAGAGACTTTTGAAATGCACTTACAAGTTTTTTTGAGTAAGTCGTTGCTCTCCAGCACATTATATATAGTTCGCTGTGTATATTTTTGGTTGGTATAATATCGGCTTGCTGTTTCGAGTTGCGAGTATTCGGCGTTTGATCCGTGACGAAACACCAACAATGCTGACGTCCAAATGATAATAAAATCCCCCAAAACATGTATATGATATGTTTTATTGGTCAACAACATACTACTAAAATATCCGACCACTAGAAGAAGCGAGAAAGCAACATTAATGTGCAGGTTTGGGACGGGAGCGTCCCCTCACGCTTACAGCACGCGACGCAAGCTTATGTTTGTAGAGAGATCAATGCAGAAATTTACCGGATAACTAGTGAATAGCCTTGTCTTAAAATTGATGCATATTTTGTCGCACGTAAGTCTAATAATGTTAATAATACCAATAATAATGATATAGTAATAATGACAACAACAACAACAATAAAACAATGATTATAATGATAATAATAATAATGACAATGACAATAACAATACATTGTATTTGTATCGCGATTGATACAACCTGTCTAAGCGCAAGGGGGATATTTAAAACACGAAAGGGAAGGAAAGGAGATATGAAAATGAAAGATAACAAACATGTCGAAAACACAATTTACACGTTAGTAAATAAAAACGTGACATACTAAGTACATCGGTATGTAACAATTAATATATGAAAAGTTTCACTGAGCCTTCACTATATAGATTTATTTTCCACGGACTAAATTTTGTTTTACCTGCAAATTCCCGTGTTTTTGTTTGTTTTATGTTAGCCGTATACGCTTTGATGTCAAGATGACTTGAGTATGTACGTGTGTGTGTTTGTGTGGGTTCATAAATTACAAGGGTACTGTCATGCTTAGGTGCCTAGAGAAAGGCTTATAATGCTGCTAGTGAAATCAACGACGACGACAACTACAACAACAACAACAACAACACCACCAGCACCAACAACAATCCACGATCTAGTTTATTCCTCCCTCAGTTCCCACTAATTCTTGCTTTGTCTGGCAAAGAGCCCGACTGGTATATTTTGTGTTTGAACACGTGCGTAGGGACATTCCAGACAACATGAGGAACGCGGCTCAAACATAACAAAGAGATTATCTCTTTGCATAACACTCACCTCTTGTTCACTGGGCGCAGTGCAGTCAGTCCCGTGCGCGTCATAGCTGCCAGCTGCGCAAACGTGGGTAAGGGATAATCCGATTATGCATAATATTTTCATTACCACTATCTTTCCTGTAATAGAGATTTCACTGCATCCGTAAAAGCTTTTGAAGAGACTCATTCTTGCTCGGAGAGAGTGGCAAAGTCAACTTTCAAATGCCTCAGCTGGTATTTTATGTCATCGAAGATCGAACGTGTAAAGTATATCAGAAACGGGGACACTGTGGCACTACACTGGATGGCTAGATTGTACGGTTTCAATCTCCAGTCACAAACAATGATAATGCCCTTCATCCATGCAGCTGATCTTTTTTTTTCTTGACATTGTATTTACCAATTCATACAAGCGAGTGATGGGGGGGGGGGGCTGAAGCTTTAGGTAAACATCGTCTGTTATTGAAATTGTTCGCAAAAGTACCCACGGCCTTGTATAAAATCAGTGGTGCTTTTGAACAATAAATGACACGACACACACAACCCATATACACTGCCACATTGGTATCAGTCCGTTTTTCATGCATGAGTGTGCTATACCTGAGAAATGGGACGTCAAGCCAGAAAGAGATAGGGAAATCTGTAAATGTGTACAAATTCAGAAATTTGTTTGGTTTGGCACCATTTCTTGTAACTTTGATATTAATAAGCAATGCATCGTCTTACTCTCTTCATTGTAAAATTCAACGAATATTCTATCTAAAGTGTGCACGAGTTCATATGGATTCCAGAAACGTAAAAGCTTCCTTGTTTGAGATGGAGATACCCCTTCCCACGTCCTTCCCCCTTTTCCATGTTCCCCAAATATATTGAGCCTATCCTTGCATCCCCACGAAACATTTTGCGTACGGCCCTGAAGTCGACTGAAGTCTTTCGCACTCCTTCACTTTCACTACGAGGAAGTGATCATTCAAATTCATGAAATTCTTCCGTCGAGATGTTTTCATTACAACTGATTGATTGATTTCCATCAGGCGCAAAGGAAGTGATCAACCTGAAAAATGTGGATGACATCTTCACCAGCACAAATCCAAGACGGATAATGCTGAACTTGATGGAGATAGGTTAGTCCAATTCAGTACATGGGTACGAAGAAGGTTAGAGTCTTTGTTTCATTGCTGATACATACGTGAAAGTAGCCCGCTAATGTTGAGCTCTGTATGTGTGTATGTATATATATATATATATATATATATATATATATATATATAGACGATGAAGACAAACAAGTTGACATAATGCATTAGAATCCAACTTCATTTATTTGTAAACCAAATTTTCGACCCTTGCACGGATCTTCCTCAGGGTAACAGTGATATTTGTATTTGAAGCTCAGCACAGAAAAATAATAATAATTATTATTATTTTTCTGTGCTGAGCTTCAAATACAAATATCACTGTTACCCTGAGGAAGATCCGTGCAAGGGTCGAAAATTTGGTTTACAAATAAATGAAGTTGGATTCTAATGCATTATGTCAACTTGTTTGTCTTCATCGTCTTCATGCTCTTATTCCAACACGTATATATATATATATATATGAATATCTTTCTACGGCTATTTTTTTAAAGAATATAATATACAAACGAAAATACAATAACAACAATTTTGTTTAAATTACCATTTACAAGGAAAATCCAGTGTTTAAGCAAATTTAATAACTCATGTACAAGTAAAGTATAAGAATAAACTATTGCATTTTCACTTCTGCGACCTCTTCCACGTTGCAGTTTCCGTCACGATAAACATACGTAATAATGTTGACGAGATGACAGCCATTTAAAGTTTAACAGTTAAAAGGTGCGAGTGCGGGGGGGGGGGGGGAGTCACGAATGATCAGGCTTGATTTCACTTAGGTTAAAAAAAATGAACATGACCATTCAAATTTGTTGTAATTATCAATGCTGCACTCTATTTCAATATGTTTTCGTAATAATATGTTATTCATTGAAAAGCAGCAATATCATTTAATTTGAGAATTTTTAACGGGCATATGCATGTATATATATTATATAGATGATGACTGGCGGGGGAGGGAACATACCGAATGTTCCACCCGAAGGGTTTGAAATGCTATTGAGGGAGGTTATAAGTCCCGAGAAGAAGTCGAGGGACTTATTATAGCCTCCCGAAATAGCATTTCAAACCCTGAGGGTGGAACGTTTGGTACATGTTCCCGACGACAAAAGTCATCTGTTATATTATATGGGTTAGTCAAATACGTGAACGTCGACCACCAAAGATCGTAGAGATTCAGTGCACTCTTTATACGCTGTTAATACGCAGTACAGTGCGCTACACAGCGACTGGGCTGTAGTTACAGTGTACGATCTTTGCAACCACCAGCATGCATGCAGAGCACAACGCACGTACTCGATCGCTCGCTCGCGCAGAGCCAAATTCACTGTGCGCGCGTGGGTGGCTGGTCCGCGTAGGCCTTCTGTCATGGGAGAACATTGCCAAGAATGTTCGCCCATGGGCGAACATAACGAATGTACCTCCATCATGTGACTGTGTTTAGCCATTCACTAACCGGTATTTGACTAAACATTTAATATATATATGTATATATAGATAAACTAGAAAGGTCCAATTTCTCCTAATTATGGGCTTGAGATGAGATATAAAAGTACACATTCACACTTAAACGGTTTCATAATGATGTGTAGTCTGAGGTTACATGGGTGGAAAAATATGGGTTTATACGCTCATAATGTACATTGTATAAGTTTGCATACTTTTACTGGTACATTTCTGATTTATACATTATGTGCAGGGCTTATGAGAACAACAATGAAGCACGTATCATGTTCAATTAAGTATCGCTTTATTCATTCAAAACATTGTGAAATAATGTTTTCTATTCAACAGATGCGTATCTTTAGGTGAAAATATTAGGAAGAGACAGAATCTTCAGGTCCAAAACTTACCCTCTTTGTTCATGAATTTTCCGTTTCAATTATGGGCTAATCTCTCTTTTTGATATACAGATTGCACTCTGTTACCATGGCTATATACATTCTATCACTTCAAAAGACAGTTTAAACGTTCACACCCCCTTCTCTGTACATTAACCTGTTAGCTCTCCAACTGCATGCGGACAAGTAAGTTCTTATAATTTTGAATGCCCCAAAGTATATCAGATTGGTAACTGATCTAGATTGAAAATCTCTTATCAAAACATCCGTCTTTAATACCCGTCAGTTTACCATTTGTTGTCATGGACATGTTTTTGTTTTGTTGCCGTTTCAAAGAGCTCGTATGGGTTTCAGGTTTTACCAATCAGATTCTGATGCAATTGTGTTTCACACACAAACATTCACACACATAAACCTCAGTGAATTCAACCATGGAGCTCAATGACATCTTGTGAGTGTTGGTGAATACGGCGTGTGTATTTGCCAAAGATTAGTGCTGTCCGTTCCGAAAGAGTCCCAACATACCTTTTCTGCGTTCCTGTAACTGGTTCGAACCAGCTATGGTGGAACACCCAACAACGACATGTAATGATATGCGGTGAAAATGGGTAAATCCCTCATTTAGCTCCGAGAACGTCGAGGGTATTATAGAAGGTATAAAAGTTCCTGAACTAGAAGACCTGGTTGTCCATTGGCAATGAGGAACTGCACATCCTCATCATCAGCAGTCCAGTCTTACAAAATTTACCTCGTTACTACCGGCAGTCTGTTTTGTGTACAGATATCCAGGTAAGTATCTCGCTGGTATGTTTACTTGTAAACAGTTCATGATATAAGTATGAGTCACGTACACTGATAAGCGTCCAGCGGAGTGTAACTTGCTCTACTACAAACACACTTGTTTCTTTGAATCTTTGTTGTGGTGTCAAGTGGGGTAGATATATAGCAATAGGCCTAGATAAGGAGATATATATGACCACTCTTTAACAGGAATGGATAAAAGTGATTGTGGGCGTTTAAATGGAATTAATTCTCACTGAAAGGATTAAACACAAAGAGCCACTGGCGACCGTCTGTCAGCTTAAAATACAACAACACTTGTGAAACGAGCATGTCGGTAAGTACACATACGAATACATAAAAGAACATACACGTAGAATGCTTGTATTTGTTTGTCCCAGTCTATGGATGTATATTCTCTGATTTAATGTAGACGTCGTTTTTATCTTAATCATCTAAGGCTTGATCTAAAGACGTCAAGTCAACGAATCACTTATCACGTTCATTGTGACGACTTAGGTTTTACGATATATTACACGATAGTTGGTCAACGAGCATGTATCATTCCCTATTTGATACCAAGATATGCATGTAAAATATCGAAAAATTTAGAAGCCTTCTGTCGATTTCCAGGATTTCGATACTGCTAATCATGCCTGCAATTTTGTATCGTCATGATCATTGTGAATATTTGGATGTGTGAGCATATTGATGTATATATCAATTTGTTGTTCTTTTTATCAGCTGTAAAGAGAAAGAGATATGATATAAACTCTTCCAACTGGTTGTAAACACAAAAACCCAAACATATTTAATGCAAGACCAGACCATCACCAGGTATTGGTAGGCCTTATTGTTGTATAGGTATTTGTTTTCCTGTCGAGCGTAATATAGGTTTTCCCGGCAAATTTCGCACTTTTGTCAGTCCTAATTGCTGCATTCAATTTAGCAAAATTTAGGGTAGATGACATGTTCGGTATTTCAATTTTATGATCTCTTCATTCAAATTTGTTTTAGAGGATTCGAATTACCCTTAGCCTCATTCTAATTAACACTTCTTCAGTTGAAATTCGTAAAACAAGCACCATTTCGTCATTCGTTCATTCAATTTAGAATGATATAGTCACGTGTTCATTAAAATTCGTCTTTGGGCATCCAATTTAACATCTTTTGCAGTCAGGTTAGCACACATGTTTATGCTTTGGCTCTTTCTTTATTTTTTTAACATAGTTATGGTTTCGCAAGCGTCATTTCATTTCATATTTTCGTATTCACTTTAGAGATTTTGGCAAAAGTTTTTTTTTTCTTCAATATGTGTCTTATTGAGTCTTTCAGTCCGAAGATAGTGCATGTGGTCACAACTTATCTGGCCGTTTAGCGCTTTAAGTTCCCAGTGTGTCGGCCAGTTCTAGGAAGTCAAGGTTATGATCATCAGATGCTCCTATAATTCTTTTCTGTCTTCTTGAGAAATACGTCTGTATCTAACTTGTGCTGTCATGACTATGAGAAGAGGAAGTTAATCTGTATTATTGGTACATGCAGGCCTAAAATGACATATATGAAAGAAAAAGCGCGTTACAGAACAACAAACTGGAGTTACATAGGGTCAAAAATATGATAATTTTACTACTTAACAGTGCGTGGATGAAACAAAAAGTCATATAGAAATATTTATAAATGTTCTCATCTTTTCAAAAAAGAAATAATATGACGTTAATTTGAATGAACATATTTGGAATTTGACTGCCCATACGCGAAATTGAATGACTGAAACACCCTTGTCGGAAAGTGCTGGCAAAATTTGAATGACTAAAGAGCACGTGCCAATTTGAACGCCCGTTTTACGAATTGCAAAGGCACATGTGCAAATTTCACTGATCGAAATGCTAAATTGAACGAACAACTTGCAATTTTGAATGACAGAATGCGCAGTGATGAGGGTTTTTGCTAAATTAAATGAACCTTCTATCAAATGGACTGACAAAAGTGCGAAATTGGCCGGGAAAACCTATATATATTTATTTTATTTCAGGTTCAGCGTGGAAGCGTGAGAAAATAATTATTAAATGCATGAGATTTGGCAACCCTGCTTTACTACCCCTCTGATAATTATTGTCGAATACTACTTATGCTTATACATGGGCAAGCAAGGGGCACTTTGGGGGGGGGGGGTCTCATCCTAATATGTTTCGCTTTATGAAGTCGAGCACTGTGAGGTAAAAATCATATTGTGGGAGTATTTGTTTATGGGGAAAACAACGGGGCACTCACTCGATGTAACTAACACAAGTTTGTGCGAGATCGCTAACTACAACGTAGTAGGCCTACATCACGCTGCACAGACCACCTCCTACCAGAGTACCAGGGAGGTGGGAAGAGATCTCTTCAATATCTCCATGTTTCTAACAGACAAGAAACAGGAGAGCTTACTGTATATTTCTTATTCTTTTACCAGGCTTTAACCTAGGAGTGGTGCAAAGATCTTGGTCGTCCATGGCATCAGAATTTCACGGAGGAAAGGATCGGTGTCAGGGAAGGGACTGTAGCCAGGAGTCTACTGCTTCCTACCTCGTGAGGGAGAAGCAGAGTCTGTGTGACGGCTGTGTGGCCGCAAAGGCCTCTGGGATTAAACAGCTCAAGAAGAACGAAGAATGGTTTTGCGACAAGCATGAAAAGCGTATAATCTTTTACTGCGAGTCACATAACTGCGCCTCCTGTCTTTATTGCGCCATTGTGCGTCACAAGTGTTGCCAACTTGAGGATCTAGAGGACGCCCTCGCAGAGAAGAGGATCCAGCTTAGTGTGCTAGGGGATCGCATCGCCAGGAAGACTGAGAGGTGGAAAGAGCATTGTGACGTAATCAAGACTAGCAAAATTGACTCCAGCAAACATCTGGACGCAGTAATGAAGGATATCAACTCGCTAATTGATGGAGAACTTGCTAAGGTTTATGCAGAAGCACAGGTTGAAGTGGATCTAATCACATTCAGAGCGGATGATGAGATCAGAAACATAACGCAAAAGAGAGATGAGGAATTGCAAAAAGTAAATGACAAAACAGAATCCAAATGTGAACCCATTGAGAGAAAACGGCGCCTCCTACGTAGCCGCCTGGAGAACATTAAGGAAAAAGTCGAAGAGAAAGTGGTACTGTTAGAGTCCGACGCGCGAAAAAAGGTGAAAGACCTAACAGAGGCATCTGAAAGAATCGGCATTTTACTGGAGCAAGAGAAGAATCTCCTGACAGAAGCTAATGATGTCATCCGATCGATATCTGATGAGGTTGACAGGGAGGTGAGCGACCGTGTGACGGAGCATCTTCTTAGTCAGGTGGAAGAAGTTAAGCTCTTGGTGCCCGTGGCTGACGACCTCCAACACAGCAGAATCGACTGGCATGGCGGACACTGGCGACTCGCCGATACCATCGAAGTCCCCAGCATCGTGTCAGTGCCAAGCTTCGCTGGTTGCATCGATGAGGTCAATGTCGTCATCTCGGACCGTCATCTCAAAACCAGTGACGCTCACGTCCTGAGCCTCGACAGCGGTAACATGGAGAGGATTATTGAAGGCGATAAGGCTTCATATGTAGTGACGTGTTCGACACTGAGTGACGGCATGATGATTTGCGGGAAGGCTCTTAATGGCAGCTGCGGTGACACGCTGCGCAGCTGTATCAGTCTCTACAACCAGCAATGGGAATTTGTCAGAAACATCAACATCCCACGTAACACACGAACCCTCTTCACACTTGTCGACGTGTACGTAGCCAAGGACGGAATGATCTTGGCCGCCGAGAGCAGCCAGCCAAATATCTACGTCATTGACCCAATCGATTTCAAGATTGTAAGTTCGATGAAATGCGTCAATAACATCCGCCTTCGTGGTGTTTTGTCTTCCGGTAGTGTCGTGGCCCAGCAATCCCCTCCCGATAACAAACTTCTCATCGTCAACAGAGAGGGTATCCACAGAGAAATAGTCCATAGTGGAATCGTCCTCAATTGTGCTGTTGATCCGTTCACTGACGAACTGTACATCATTTCATCGGATGCTGAATTCAAGGTGTGCGTGATCAACCAACTTTCGAGCAGTGGTGTTCTCAGGGAAGGCACGGTCTCCCTTCCCATACCAACAAAACTGAGAAATAGGGAGGTGAGACGGACATACCTCCAAAATTATCGCTTCACCGTCACATCAACGGGAAAGCTATTTGCATCAAGTGGCGAGAAATTTCAAGTATTCGAACGAGAATTCGTTGTGTAATTACACAACGTTGTGTTACCTGTGACGGTGATTGAAGTACATCGTATTATTCTCTCTTTAAACGCAAATAAGGGATGTGGTTATGATGACATCCCAGTAAGAGTTATACTTGATGCTGCTCGGTACATAGCTCATCCTTTAGCATATATCATAAATTTATCAATATCATCTGGCGTATTTCCTGATGCGCTTAAGATTGCTAAGGTACTACCTGTTTATAAAAAGGGAGCTAAAGATGCGCCTTCAAACTATCGGCCTATCTCGGTCCTTCCGATAATTAGTAAGATAATCGAAAAACTGGTAAACAGTCGTCTGATGAAATTTTTTGAGGAAAATAAAATACTATTCAAACACCAGTATGATTTTAGACAAGGGCACAGTACAAAACTATCGCTGATCAATCTAAGTGATGAATTAACCAAACAAATGGACGAGGGCAAGGTTACTGTTGGATTATTTCTAGACTTTGCAAAAGCTTTCGATACGATAAATCATGACATTTTGCTATATAAATTACAACACTATGGTATACGTGGGTTACCGTTAGAGTGGATGCGCAGCTATTTATCAAATCGATTTCAGTTTGTATGTTATGAAAATGAAAAGTCTGCACAACTACCGATTACATATGGTGTACCACAAGGATCTGTGTTGGGACCCACTCTGTTCTTAATATATATCAACGATTTGCCACAATCTACAGATTACTTCAATTTTCGATTATTTGCGGATGATTCGAGTTTATTTCATTCTTTTCCACCTGGAACTAAGAATATTGACTTAAAGGAAGTTGAACATAATTTCTTAGACGTTATGAAATGGTGTAATGCTAACAAACTAACAATCAACACGTCCAAAACAAAGTATATAGTTTTTAAAAGTAAACGTAAACATTATATACATAAATATTATGGTACTCACAGACATTATAGAGCAGGTACATTCGATTTTGTTTCTATGAGTTAATAGACGAAAACTTATCATGGCGAAAACATATTGAGTGTGTCTCTTCCTCAATGAGGAAAACAACTGGAATCATAGTTAGAATTAGACAACTTGTGCCTAGACAAATCTTACAATTATTATATAACACCCTTATCCTTCCGCGTATGTCTTATTGATTAGAAGTTTGGGGATGTACATACCACTCGTATCTACAATCTATATTTTTGTTACAAAAGAAATTAGTGCGCGCAATCTGTTTCAAAGGACCTAGGGAGCATACTAGCCCTTTATTTCATTGTTTACAAATGCTAGATGTTTACAGACTATACCAATTTGTAATTGGAACTGTAATGTCTGACCTAATCCATTATACTTTACCACACGATATCTCTGATTATTGTTTTGAAATTGACCATAATCATGATACAAGGTTTAAAAATAATATGAATTATAAATCAATAAGAATCAGATCTGAAACAGGTAAACGCGCCTTGTCATATGCAGGCAGTATAATTTGGAGAGGATTTCCTCATTATGTCAAAAAGATAAACACCCGTAATGCTTTTCGGATATCATTGCGAAAGTATCTGTTATCAATATAATAATGATCCCTTATGAAAACATGTAAATACTTATGTACACATAACAATTCTTCTGTAAATATTGTAAATACGTTATATTATAATCTATATCATTGAAAGGACTGGCCTCGACTAGCCTGCACGCTATTGCTAGTTCTTTTTTGCCAAACTTTATCTTAACTATTCATTGTTGTGACTTCGTTGACGATGTTTGTTTGTTTGTTTGGTAAATAAATCTCATTTCATTTCATTTCATTTCATTTCATTTCATCTCATTTCATTTCATTTCATTTCACAATCAATGGGACATTATGTATCATGAAACATTATGTATTTTACATATAGCAATACACTATGATCAAGATAAGTATAGTTTTCTAAATCCTCACACAAACACACATTCATCTACACACGCTCCTTTTTGTTTGTCCTCGTCAACTGCAGGTGGTTCAAGTGACCATGGTGACATTTCGAAAATTGTGGAAAATCTACGCGTTGTGAAAAAAAAAATGCTGAGAAAATACTTTTACCCTGTCACTTTGTTGTGGTAGCGTATTTATACAACACTGTGAAAAAGCCGAGAATTGGGATAGATCTCAGCGTAATGCCTGTAAAGCCTGAGTAAGTGACATAATTTGAATTCAGATAAACATTGAGAGACGTATGACTGCGTAGATTGCATTTTCGAATAAGAATGCAACAAAAGCCCATCCATTTTGACCATATACGATTGAAGAATAACATACCATGCATTCTTCCGTGCTTTCTGTTTCAAGAACCCTTGGATTTGAGTTCTCATTTTACCGATGCATTTCGTAATGATGTTTCAGACGTTTGGATATCTATATAGGCCTATGGATGAAAATTTAAATAGACCAAACCCCCAAACCATGCATCATATTTATATCATTGGTGAAAATTCATGTGTGTTTTTTATCTGACTGTATCTATAGCTATATGTATTTAAGATACATTTATTATATATATACAAACCGACACAAAATGACCTTTATCAAATGAGCACCTTGTTAACAAAAAGGAACTTATAAAACACTCAAAAATGTAATAAAATTGATGATTCTCAATAATTCCCTTATTATACCATCTCTACATGGCTGTTACAATCCATGAATACAATCTGTAAATGTATCCAGCAAGACCTTGCTTGGCAGCTATTTTTATTATTAGAACGTGAACATGAAATCATAAAACACGCTAGATCTGCACTTCGAAGCCCCTTTGCCCTCCTGCAATGGTGGAATCATTGGTCGCACACTGATTTTGTTTTTGTTTTTGTTTTCATGGTGTCACCTTGTTTACAGTTTTGAAAATCTAAGCTGCAATATGCTAATGGTTCCACCATTTAATCGATCGAATATACTGACACATTTTTAATAGCATCACAATTTGTTAATTAAGTTCTTTATATGGAGCCAGTCCAATGTCAAAAGGTCTACCGAAACGGCGTTTATAATCCCAATACGGACAGCGGTACTTCTTGACGAAACATGCCTCAACGGGGCCATGCAGAGTTCAGTTTTATAAACTCGACATTTCAAACGTTAACTTTGTTGACAGATCTGTTAAACACGCAATGTTGGCGTTTTCTTGTCTTTCACTGACCAGTAGTACGGAAGGACATTGACAATCCATGTCAATGGTCTTGCCTTATCTTTGACGGATGCTAAACTGCCCATCCGTTCCTTGAGTCTTGATAGCCATACATAGCTGCCCTTTGGACTCAGTCAGCACCCGCCCCTCCGGAAGGTAAACACAGCGAAGTTTACTATGATTACCTCGTCAAGTGTTCAGTAGTTAAAGCCTTCTATCGCAAGCACTATCCACCACATTCTAGTCCGTTCTCCAGATACATTGTAATTAATCTTCTGTCCCCGTTGAAAGATCTACTAAGGATCTCTTTAATTCCTTATTCCTTATTCGTAGAGTCAAGATTACACGCCTAAATTCTTGACTAAGTCAAGAGGTGATTCTAAGCCAACGATAGTAGATTATTGATGCAGTTTCATCAAGCTTTGCAAATGGAATTTTCGTTTTCATATCTAAGGGACTGCTAGAAATTACAGAGTAGCCTTTATATTTGATCCACCATATTCAATTACCAATAAGTCCGATTGAGCAACGACGCCAGTTCAGAGTACCAGAAAAGTGTTTGCACGTGTGGTAATCTTCGTAAATATACCAGCATATTGCTTACCAATGTAAACTGTCATTGTTATAACCATAATTATTTTGTTAACCTGCATTCTAGAGTGAATAATACTACATCTTCATAATATTACGCCAAAAACTTCGAACCCTCTTCGGTAGCATATTATGTCTTTTTTTTTTTCAAAACAAGTAAATTTCCTGGTTGTGAACGGTATAGTGTCGGAAAATATTACCAAATGCATTGCATGAAGAGGAATGAATATTATACATGTATATCATATGTATATATATATATATATATATATATATATATATATATATATATATCATATGCATATACATGTATATATGTATGTATGTATATAATCATATGTATATAATGTATGCATATGTAATATATATAATTATATATATATATATATATATATATATATATATGAATGGTGTTTTTGTGATCGACTGTTGTGGTCCTATTACGTAATTGTAATAAGAGGGGCAGGTATGTAATGTAAATCGTTTGAACCTGAGACCGGTACATAACTATTGCAGTAATGCCAATGCTGATGATACAGAATCAATGGTGATTTCAACAGTAATCATCACGATAACAATTATGATACTGCTCCATCTAATGAAACGTGTAACTGATAAAAGGCTTTGTCCAATCAGTCGGTCATTCTACTTTAAGTATCCTCCCCCATGTGTGTGTGTGTGTGTGCGCGCACACACACACACACACACACACACACAATGCTGATAAGAGTACGCAGTTTGAGTGATTTGCAAAAACGAAACAGTAATTCTTGTGAAAACTTAGAGCTGGGTACTTTGAGGATTGACATTAAAAAGAAATGCTAGAGAAATGAATTGAAAAAGAATTTTATTAAGAATCATTAACGGCAGCCCGCCGGCTGAATTACGGACACTTTGACATAAAACCAGTTTGAATACACATAAATGTGTAAAAACAATAAAAGATACATTATATAGAATAAAAAGTATCAAAATATCCATCTTGAATATTGCGCGAGAAAACGGACTTACTACTAAAGAAAAGAAATTTAAAAGTTGCGATTTCTACTTATCATAATATACATGATAAACAAGTGTCAAAAATATTAATTTGTACTGAAAATTAAACTTATCGAGGGGTTTGATTAAACATCCGGCCGATTGACAATGATTATCTCTTAAAAAGAGAGGAAATATACGTAGAATTTAATGACTAACTGCAATGACAAGGTACAGAAACAGTGATTATTCCCCCCCTTTTTTTTTTCTTTTTTTTTACCAGTCATGATATAGGTTTGGGTCTTGTATTACATCATCGAAGTTTATCCAAAATTTCTTTGAAACAAGGCTGGTATGTCTACACTTGCGGTGAGCTGAATGTACGCTGTGTCATTTTCTTTAGACTCTGAATAGTCAATTGTGTCGTTTGTGATGCAATGACATTCGCAATTGTATCTCACGTGAAAGGAATACACGGAAAAGGTGCAGTGCACATGTTCTTCTAATCAGGGTACTAGTATTTGCAAAGGGTGTTCCTCGTGCAGTAGCCTCGGAGAAGTGTGACATTGAGTCCTGTGTAAATTTCTGCGTAGAGATCAGTGTGTTTGACGAAAGATTTGATTGGAGGTCCGGTTCGTGACGTAACTTCGCCTGGAGCGTGAGCTGCATTGTTTACCAACACAAAACGCCCAGTTGTACATGTACCAGCCTGAGAGGATATGTTGTTATTTCATTATTTTCCTTTGATTTTTTTTTTTGTACTACGCAGGAACCCTCGCTGAATATAAGTGCGTTGACCTCTAGTTAAACTTTACAGCGTATAGGCGCAATGTATACCTAGCCTGTAATACTAGCAGCCATGACTAGACATCCTGTATTCCACGAGCTGAGCCTCACAGCTGCCGAAATTTTCATGAACCTCATGTGATATCGTCAGCTTCTTCAAAAGATACCTTGAAGGTTTAGTCTTGTCTACTTACATCCTCCACTTTACAAGAAGTAGTTCTGAATCTTAAAACATAATGAAGGAACAGGGTCTGAGTAAGAAACTTTCTCAGACTAGATAAACATGATTTTTCTTGTTTAGAAGGAAATCAATTTATTTCATTAAAAACATTTCAAAATACATGATTAACAATTATGACACAGTCAACAATGCTAAAACACATGTCTGCCTACGCGGTATATGAATAAATCGTAAAAAAAAAACCAAAACAACTAAATGGCAAACCACTGTTTATATATCCAAGTCACCTGACAGAAGAAACGGAGTGATGTGGTGTTGCCGATAGGCGTAAAGTATAGATACACAATCACATAAGATAAAACCCCACTTTTTCACAATCACGAAATGTATAGCGTATTTTCCGCAACTGAACCATTTTTGCGTGAGTAATTTTAGTCCCACTTGTTAGATTGTGTGTGTTTAAGTGCACGAATTCTGTCATGACGTATAGTATAGTGATTTTTAGATCTACCCGCGGTATTTAAAAGAAGAAGAAAAAAAGGGTTTTAGAAAAGCTGTCCCGTTGCATAAACAAAAGCAATGATGGGCTTGAAGATAAATAACCTGAGCATGTATATTTTGTTTTGTCTTTAAAGTGAGAGTCAGCTTAGCCTACTGATTACATCAGTTAGAATCTTATTGTGGGATTCTACATCATAACTTGTCCTTGACAGAGTGAAGTCAGACAAAGACAGTGAAAGATGTTTTCACCGAATCGAACCAAAAATAAGAATAACATTTTATGATTTTATTGTTTCATGTGTTTTCCCAAAATGAAAATGATTTTGTCGCAATCACTTACAGCAACTCTCTCAATGGTTAGTGCACAAAATATCACCAAAATTATTCATTGTTTAAGTCTTTTGTTTTCATTTTCCACGAGGCTTCTGTCGTGTCATGCGAAGGATTCACCCTGTTGTGATTGATTTCATGTCAAAGAACAGAAATTTAGTAAAGATTTACGTACAAGTTTAAGGGAGTTTTTTTAGGTCGTGGCATTATCACATAGTCTTAAAGGAACATATTAACAAAGTTTGAGGAAAATCGGAGAATCTGTTCAAAATTTATAAATGTTTTAATTTTTGGTGCAGCCATTGCTGGATAAGAAGACTTCTACAGTTTGTTACGTCACTATGAAGAACGTTGTAAAGAAAATGTAAAGAACATTCAGCGTATTTTCACTTTTCAGGAACAACGAAAGAATACTAGACTTACCTTCTTCAGAAGGCAAGAGAAATTATACTTAAAATATGCCAGTAACAAGTCGCGGGAATGTGTTTTATCATAAACAATGACATCTTGTGCATTTCTCTTTATATCTTCTTTTATCGTTGTTCTCACGTGACACCACAAATTTAGAATTTAGTAGGAGCCCTACTCTTGTCATCCAGCGATGGCTGCATCGAATCCTCAAGAAGCCAAAACACCCAACGGATTGACAAATTCTCCTCAAATATCATTGATGTGCTCTACCAACATTGCTGCATTCACATAATGATACGTTTGGCATGTTTGGGTTAATTTCCTTTTGAAAATTGCGTAGGCCTATGTGACTTCTCCTGGTATCACTGTGCCTTGAAAACATGAGAAACATTTAAATTCCATAACTCCATACTGAGACTTCTTTCGTTCTGCTCTTCTGTTATTTAGATGCCAGTCATTAGTGCCAACTTAATCTACAGCATGGCGTGGGATTGTCAGAAACCATTTCATTCCATTCAATAATTTGAAGAATTAAAATAATTCAAATATATTTAAGACATTTAAGATATACACCCTAAGATTTGTTATATCCATGAAGTAAAAACAATACGTCGTTAGTCGGTAGAGACCCACTGGACGTAGACCCACCAAGGGCGTCACTTTTTTTTTTTCCAAGGGGGGTGCGTTTTGACACTAAATGTAACCTGCGAGAATTTTTTTTTAATTTGATTTATTGGTTCCTGTATCATTATGTACATTTACATATACACTGTACGGACCTAAATATTATAAATGTATAAATTTTTTTTTTTATTTCCGTCTTCAGGTAAAAAAAAATATACACATATTACAAGTTGCATCTACATTGCATATACGTGCAGAAGAAACGGGGGTTGCCCGTTCAGTCATATTTGCTAAATATGACTGTTCTTCCACAGGGTTCCGAATTTACAATACAATACAAGAATAAGACACTGTATACACAAAACATAAGAAAAAATAATGAAAATCATATACCGAACTGGTACAGTGAGAGTCAACAATAATCAGAGATACTCAGTAGGTAAGTGAAGTGCTGTACATAGACCCTATACATCCTTGCAGCAAACGTACACGTACATGCAAACGTGTACGTGCTCCGTACCGTACGATTTGTACTAGTACTCTATGTGTACGGTCGAATAGTAAACGCTGTAAAATAGATAATTATGTATACAATCAGTGCTGCCAGAGCCCGGGGTGCGATTTTTTCCCCCCCACGAATTTCTTGTCCCTGGTGCAAAATAATAGAAAATAAGAATAAAAAAGATAATAAAAAAAAAAATTATCATTTAGTGTCCGGCATTGAGGTCGCTCGCAGAATGAAGTGGTATTTCTTTCTTCTTCTTTTTTTTCCGTCTGGAGGGGGGGAGGGGGGGGGGGGGGTGCGTTCACACCCAACGCACCCCCCCCCCCCCCCCCCCCCGGTGACGCCCATGCCCACTGAACATTAACAGTTATACACTTTTGCCACAAGACCCAAAGACACTGCGACTGCAAATGGATTGACGTCAGACCGGTGTCCGGTCATTGTTCAAATCGTCACTGTCACGTGACTGTCATGATAGTGAACACCTCACAAAATGATAAAGTCAACAAAAAATGCTAGAATAATCCTCCATCGATGACATCATCCCTCCTCCCATAATCCCAGGCGGTGGATGGGGGAATAGCCCCAGAGTACTGTGGGAGTTGATGGGCGCGGAACGCTCGGCTGTTTGGCGCCAGTTCTTGAGCGTGATGCTGCCTGTACCGTGGGAGCTGCATGGTAAATGAAGGAATGGTGACAAACCGTATGTGCATACGCATTAGAGTTTGGACACTATTAGCGAGACACGCCGCAAGTAGGCCTATTTATATTTTTTTTTCATGCTCAGTAGTAGTACGTTAAATATAATCCTTACTACTTGAGAATGTTGACTATGATAAGCAAACCGAAATCTAGGAAGAGCACAGTGAAAGTTCCATCAATATCAGACAGATAGTAAATGAAGTAGGTACAGATCACGAAACAATGAATACTCGGTGATTTCACACTCAAACAATCAAACGAACTGATGATCTCTTAATCACCCTATGAGTTTTTCTTTGATATATGGACAGATCATTAATATCAACAGCCTTGACAGAATCTCTTCAGAAGAAAAAGTCATTATCGTTTGAATCAAGTTATTCCCAAGTAGCAGCGTTATAGTTCTTTACAGGGAATAAGTTCCAACAGCTGCGACATTGTTGCAAGTGAAGCGAACCCCCACTGAATTTATTGCTAACTATAAAGCAGTCTCCCCTCACATTGTAAAACTTGAGTATAACATAAACTAATACAGGATGTACCTACCTTCCAGTCCTTTAGGCACAATGCATCCATTGTTTACCCTATCACAGCATTTCTTTAAATAAGTCTCTTTCATTTTTGTTTTGCAAAC
The DNA here is from genome assembly GCF_964275005.1 of Diadema setosum. NCBI lineage: Eukaryota > Metazoa > Echinodermata > Echinoidea > Diadematoida > Diadematidae > Diadema > Diadema setosum. The sequence continues at coordinate 3,650,047 of NC_092701.1, forward strand.
ACTAAATCCTGATGACACTCTTGTGTCATTGTCATTGCTATTCAAACTCACATATGGTGGTAGATTGGATCCCACTCCCATGTCTTCTTGGAGGCACCACTGGCCCCTCTGGGTATCCTCAAGGCGCAGGTTGCCGCCTTCTCCATGGACGACTTGTCTAGACCCAGTGCCGATATGCACATCTCGCCACAAGGCGTATCTTGTTGGGTAGGCAGGATCCACCCCGTAGGCCTTGTCATTATCGTATGGTCTCGGCGTGTACTGAAAGCCCGTGTTTTCGATACCCGGGAATTCGTCTTCATAATAGCTGTGTGGGTAACCATAGCGACTGTTACGGATTGCCCGATTGAGGTAGAATGGCGCGGGTTTGCGTTCAACGTTCTGGTTTCGTCGCCATTTTGCATAGCCCGCTGTGACAAGAAGGACGATGATGACGGAGATAACGAAGACACCCAGAATGCTACCGAGGATGATTACGGTCTCTGAGGAATCAGAAACCGTGTCTGAAAGTGGAGACCATAATACAATTATTATCTATCCATATTAAATATTATGAACTCAGAACATAATGCAAATAAAACGTTTGCAAAATTATCACACAGTGCCACAAATGAAAATGTATGGTTTTCAACGCCCGATCTCTCATCGTTTGCGTTTGAGAAGATTGTCACGGATAACTAATATTGGTCTTGCAGGAAACGGTGAATGGGTTTTAAGCTACTTCTCTTTTCTGTTTTTTTTTTTTCAAGTCAAAGTTGTGTCTGTTAATTGGTGTACGCAGTACTCAACGTGCGTAACATGTCAATAGGAAATCAGTAAAAACATAAATGAAAATGGAATAAAAAAAAAAGCACCAAGCTCACTAACACGTCCGTATAAAAAAAAGAACTCCGACACACACCTTGTTGGCACGTCCGTCCTCGCTCGCTTCCAGAGCTAGCTGCATCACTGTAGCCGTCAATACAGGTGCAAGTGAAAGAGCCCTCTACGTTCGTGCATAGTGCATTGGGTGAACAGTCGTTCAAGCTACTGTCCGAACATTCGTCAAAATCTGGGACATTAGGAAATTTGATGGATACGATAATAATTACATTACTTTATATTTTGCTGAATGCCATAGGTCAGTTGATTAAAAAGGTTAGCAACAAGATATTCACACATCTAATGCATCTGTATTATGATGACTTAGCACTTTCGTTTGATTTTGGTTACAATATTATATTGTATTTGTACTGATACAGCTTTGTTTGATGATAGCATAGAATTGATGATTATAATACTATACTAAAAAGAGCGCTTTTTACACGAACCAAATCAATAAGTGTTCTTTAATTGATAATTGGACAATTTAAAATCGGACCGAAAATGAACTACAACGCCATTCAAATCTTACAAACACGTAAATACAAAATGATGAAACCTTGCCAGCTTTAGCAACATGTACAAGACTGACAGGATAGGGCAAATCGTTTGAAGAATGATAGAATATATGTACGGAAACGGGTTGAATGAAGTTAAGGCATGATTTCGTTGTTGTGTGTCAATATTGTTTGTTTGTGTGTGCATGTATGTGCGGATTGATATCATTACATTGATATAACGTGTTTTTGTGCACATGAGTGGATAAGCAATTTTGACTAAAACATAATATCTAACTGAAAGAAAGGCTGGATCTCAAATGGGAAACATCAAAAATTGCATTTACCACTGATCTTCAGATGTAAAAAGCTAATTGATATATCAGTTACATTACCAGAAATTAGAAAGCCGCTTGTATCAATTCCAATTATAGTTTCACCAGACGCGATTTGGCCCGAAGCAAGACTTGATCTCACCGAAGCTTCGACGGCAGCTATTGGGGTGCCCGTGGGTACGATTAAGTTGAAGTTACCGATTACACTACCCCTCGTGAAAGATGTAAACCTGACGTCCAAAATCGTCTCAGGTAAAGACGTAAGTAGCTGCATGATTGCCATAAAAAGATACCAAGCACACAAGCAAAGAAAAAGTACGACGTGTTAAGGGTGAAAAGTAGCATGGAATCACTGGGAATGGTGCTGGAATTGAAAAGTATTTCTCGTCATAATCTTCCAATTCCAAAATCATCCCTGATCGTTCCGAGCCTTCACAGCAGAAACACACCATACAACAACAACAACATTATCTACCTTAAACGGGCGCACATTCATAGATTGCAACAGACTGACGTTGGCTGTACTTCTCTTATTTTATTTACTGATAACTGAAAGAAAAAAAAAATAGGCAAGCAAATAAACGAAAATACACAGACATTCGCCCACACACACATGCATACTAAAACTGAGTTGTTTTTAACATGCACGTTAGATCGTGCGCATTATTTTTCAGAAAAAAAAATATCGAAAGATTCTGACAAATCTTACCGCTCCTCGTAAAAACTGGGCAAATTGTCCAAACTGGAGACCCATAGGATATGCTAATCCGTCTTCATACTCAATAGGTGTACCATGAATAGACGTGAAGTTTGCAGATGCGAAGTAAGTGGTAATTTCTGGAGAGAGAGAGAGAGAGAGAGAGAGACAGACAGACTTTTTTGGTTCAAATACCAAAACTGCAATTAATATTACGCAGGCACATAACTGTACATCATCTAGCTGGGAAAACAGAATGGATTTGAATATTTCGGGGAACTATACTCAAAAGGAGGCTAGATCTATGCGAATTTATTCATTTAAAGAGGGGATGCTCGTTCCATTCTTTTGATAAAGAGTTTGTCGCGTTTGTGGTTATCAACCTGCTTAGCACTATTATATTTTTGAATTTCCCATCATGGATACTATTGCTTTTACCTTGACACGTGCCGTTAACCCACAGATAGCCAGGCCGGCACACACACGTGAACAGGTACCCACACACCTCATGCCTCGATGCCGAACAGAGCGAGGGGCTGGAGACACAAGATGTCAAGCCTACAGCGAAAGAGGGCATAGTTAGCGATAAAATACAGTTTTTCTTTCTATCTGAAGCAGAGTTACCTTTTGACATAATTTACTGAGTGACAAGTTTGAAGACACCAAGTCAGTCGATGGCTTGCCAATGTGGCAAATTTTGCTCAAACGCGCAAACGTGCATAAACCGATGCATAAATCCCAACATGGCACACTACATTCGAAGCATCAGATCCATGATAGTTATGACTAATAAAATCGAATACATATCACTGCAGTTCTTTAGATTTTCTATGCAAGTTTGCCGTGCTGCTTTTCTAGCATAAACGCTAGTATGCAAATTCCGGAAGAAATGCTATTTCTTCAAACCATACTCCCATCTGTTCATGTCATAAGGCAGAAAATCACTGGTTTCCGTGACTTAATCCTTGGGAAATGCTATGTTTTACTGCATAATTGTAATGTGTGTGCTAAGGTCGACTGAGTTTGTAAAAGACCCGACACACCTGTCTCACAATTTGGTCCGATGTAACCTCGGGGACATTCGCACGTGTACCTCTCCCGGAAGTGACGACATAATCCTCCATGACGACACGGCGAAGATGAGCATTCGTCGATATCTGTGTGGAAAGTTTTAAACAAGTCATCATTTCAACTCTCATCTAACACTGCTTAACATGTTAACCTGCACAGGAGTGTGAGAATATACGAGTACTCATGGCTTTTGCCGTTTGCAAGAGAAATAAACCTTTCATTAAAGTTGATATACTTCTCACTAAGAGATCGAAGTGAAAAAACAAAAAACAAAAACAAAACAAGGACGGGCTAAACTTCCCTTTTATCCAAGCGCTGTGGAATGAACCTTATCTGGAGAAACGTTTGTTACTCTTTGATAGAAATTTCACTTCAATGGTAAGGAAGACGAAACGACTTATTCAATACCCATCATGCAATATGCGTAAGCGACTTCTTTCAAAGAGACAATAATTATCTTCTTAATAATGATTATGACTCTAGCGCCTCGTTTTGAACATTATCATAATTATTCACCACCTGCGTCACGTGAGCCTCATTGCATTTTTCCTTTTACAATGTAACTTTACTGCAACAAACGTGTTCAACGTCACGCAATACAACAACAAGGGACAGGGAGTTCTATGAGCTTTAAATGTATTATGACTGTATTATGGTCACCGATGTGAAATCTTGAACGTTTGTGTAATACAGAATAATGAGGAAAAAATGAAGCTGAAATATTACTATTCTAAAACATTGTGCAATGCTTATGGCTTCAAATGTGATTAAATTTTCTTGTATGTATTGATTGACATTCATTTGGGCCTTTCGTTTTGCCTTTTGTGCGGAACAGCTCAGAAGTGCACTATCTGAATTCATGACCTTTGTAACATCAACCAAGAGGAGAAAGGGTACACATTGTCAAGAAAAACGTAAATATTTGACGTGTCTGATATTCTCACCGACACATGTCCGTCCTGATCGTTCCACTGAAGAGCTGACGTCATTATATCCAGACAGGCAGTCGCACTGGTAGCTGCCCATACTGTTAGTACACTCAGCGAAAGGCGAGCAGTCATTTCCATCTTCACTCGCGCATTCATCGATATCTAAACAAAATACAATAAAATGTCACGTACTACTTGCCAGCTGTGAGTGACTTTTTAGGAACGCCACATCTATCGGTCATATATGTGTACGTTCTCAATATCCTAGTAGCCCTGCAAATAACAATGCGAATAACGATCTCTTTCTTGGTTCATACTAATTATGAAATATTTTAACAATTGTTTCCATTTAAAAAAAAAACGTATAGAATGGAAAGACAAAGTCATCTTTGGCAATTGACGAATTAATTGAATACAATGAGTTCTTTTGAAATGTCCGTGAGAAAATATTTATTGTTAACAACACTGATATATCACTGGGTCTTGTGAATAGTATTAAAAAATCTGATTGTATCAACTATCTGTATAGTGTCTGATCGTCTGTACCAACCATAAGTAAAATTCGGTTATTCTGTGGTTTTCCATTGAGTGTATTAGCATACGAATGAACACGTGATGTATTACAACATTCTATGAACACAAAAATAGGTAGATTTTGATTGATTTACAATAACAGAGTTTTAGTGATTCATGCGATACATTGACAATTCATTTCTGAGCGTGCTGATTAAACCCTTAGACAAAATAATTCTCAAATAATTAGATGAATAAGACGTTTGACCCTGAGCTTCGACGGATTAGAATAATACCCATACATTTTAACGAGTTTTATGCTAAGAAGGTTGTAAACTCTATGATAGTCATGTATTCGTACCGACGCACACCCTTCCAACTTCGTCGAGGCTGTCTCCTTGGTCACTGTAACCATGGAGACAAGAACACTCGTAACCACCGATGGAGTTATTGCAGACTGCTGAAGACGCACAGTCAGACAACCCAGATACATTGCATTCGTCGACGTCTGCAAGGTGGACACAGGAAAAAGAGATAAATGGGGGAAAATATGTTAACTAGCTTAAACATGATGACTTTGACGATGACTCAATAGGTCTTTCCCTGGAACAATCTTCCTGTGTGTTTTCATTTGAATGAGCCATCGATTCATCATCAATCACTTAATGGAGCTTATACGGACTATTACTCATGACAAGTTAGTGACCCCAATGGAGTTTTTTTTTTCCAACAATACACAAGCTCCTTACAAAACTACACTAAAAATAAGAGGAATATGTTCGACCTGTCATCGAGTGGAAACAATAAAATCAAGGTATCTCTGAAAGTGTAAGCTACATGAAAGAAAGGAATTCAAACTAGAAACTTGCTGATTAGTTTAACTGCATTGGAAACAGAAATACCCCCAAATAACTTATATTGTCATGTGAAAAAAAAAATGATTTGATGTATGTATTACGCATATTTATTATCTGGCATGCTACGTATCAACGGTAAATGGGCAAGTAGGCCTACATAAACATTACTGTAAACATTATAAACTATAATTATTGCTTCTTGATGCTATCTATATTACATTATTTGCCCATTCAAATATCCAGCTGGAAAGAAATGAAATCTAGCCCTTTCAACAATGAGGCAGCTGAATGAATTTACGTATGATAGGGATTCTTACCTTGTACTTCTACCAAAGATACATTGATGATGAAAGTGTAGTTATCGTAGGACAGGTCCTCAGCAGGGTAGATTTGGTCGTCGGTCATTGGACCTAAAATAGTGACGTCATCAGCTGTGCTGGATGGCGAAAGAGTCAGCGCCAGTTCCACCACGTGGTTTTCGTTGGAGACCGACTCGATTCTGACATCGAGCACTGATGTAAGTAAATCTTCTACTCTTGACAATCGATTTAGTACCTATAGAGTTAAACAATAATATGTGTTTAAGCAAGTACAATTGTCTGCCATCAATTCCGAAATCTGCAAAATTGTAGACCATGGAATCTTTAGCTCTATTTAGGTGTCATGAAAGGTCAAAACCATGCCACAATCCAGCCGTCACTAATCACAATGATGATTTTTTTTTGTCTTATCTTCACTAAGAAATTTCATTCACATAAACATTCAGGTACAAAATAAATGTCACTCTACATTATACATAGTATAACTTTCACAATTTGACAGACAGCTACAATACAGTCCAAATAATATGAATACGATTCCAGTTATATTAGATACAAACCTTTATTTTCTATAATATATATTGATTTCCTTTTCGTTTGCTTTAAAAATGACAAAATTTGAAAGATCACAATGATTATGCATGGTCAAGTCTCTTAGAAGAGTACATGCCTTTTGAAATTAGGAATCCTTTCGAAATATCATAAGTTCATGGATACCTTATCTCCCTTTTGTTGTAGTTTTCTTTATAATACACATCTACACATATGCATACATATGTGTATATCAGTGCCCTGGGTCTTCAGCCCCACTGTGCTTACACCAACCCTTTGCACCCTTCTCAAAAGAACTTCCTCTCATTCAGATTTATTTGGAACGTACTGCGATTTCAAGGTCCTCGTTTCTTGATGGCTCCGAGAGATCTGCAGGAGATCCATCGATCTGGGTAACAGTCAGCCACATGTTGAATCTTCTCGGTACTGCACGGGGGGGGGGGGGGAGAAAGTACCAAATATATCTACATTCATAATAAAAGTAGGCCTATTATTTCCAATCATACAGATGATCATCTTGACACAATAGGTACTTCTGCAACACGATATTCAGATGAAAATGAACAGGGACAGCAAAGCTAACTTTGAAGATATTTGTCACAGTTCAGGCAAGTTCTCAACTGCCCGCTCACTGACACTTTTTAGTGTGCACGTAGCAGCTTTCACAGAAATTTTGCATTAAGAGTACATTGCGCAATGATGAAGTGATTTCGAAAGCTGTTAACATCAATTAGATTTTATTTACAAATATCCTTCGTTTCCTCGAGGATTGGAAATCAACAGATAGGCCTACTATGTTGCCCCTTCCCTAGTTTTCACATTACTTTATTTGCTCTGAGAACAACTTTCGTCGTCCAACAAAATATCATCTAGACCCGCTGATAAAGTAGAAGCAATTAATTAGTTGTAAGTTAGCTTTCCTTCCACGAGGTAACTTTACCTTGACACGTTTCGTTGATCCTAACTCGCCCGTTGGCGCACCCACAATAACCGTCGAGACATTGCTCATAGGTGCTGCAATTCTCTGATGAGACGCACATGGCCTCCTCTAAGGGCAAATGAAATGCAGACGATTAAGGAATGCCAGTTAAAGTGTCTATTCTGTGGCTGTGAAAGAAACACTAACTCGAATCAAGAATTTAGCAAAAAATGTAGATACACTGCTTGCCTTTTGACAAAAAATACATTCTTCCCTTCTTTTAGTGGCTGAAATTCGACTTCACAAAACTGATTTTGTCAATAGAATCAGAGGTCAATGACAAGACCAGGATGTTGTTGATAATTGTTAACTTATATAGCGCTAATAATCATAGTTAACTTTTAACTATGATTATGTATTTACACAAAATAATTTTTGGTTTATGTATGTATAAATTATGTTTGATTTGATTGATTGTTTATCTATATATATCTTTAACTGAACTTGCGGAAATAAACTAAGCTGAAATCACCGTGTTATCCAGGATGTGATGTACTTTTGTCTGAGATTGGTAATAACAATAATTACTCATGACGGAAAATAGGATACCGTGTATCAGTAAGATCTAACTTTATATTGGGAAGTGGTGTTTACAATATTACTACTACTACTACTACTAATACTACTACTACTACTGCTACTAATATTAATATTATTAATAATAATGATTATTATGGTAACAGTTATAAAGCACTTTATATTTATGTTTCTAAGCGCATCAATACGGAAAAATATTAAATTAAAACACAGCATTATGTACATTATAACAGCAACAACAAACAATTAGGATGGAGTAAATACATAAGTTTTCAGCAATGACGTAAACACTTGATCGTAACATTATTCTCGGTCTTTGTACCGTATTCACAATGAGTCCCGGTGTATCCCGAAGAGCAGCTGCACGAGTAGCCGGTTATGAGATCATAACAGGTCCCTCCATTGTGGCAGGGGGAACTGCTGCATTCGTTCACATCTGTAACATACACACATACAAAGGAATTTTTTGAAACTATTTCATGAAAGGTGCATAGGTCTGGTATAGTTTGCGTTTGAATAATCTTCACTAAAAAGCAATCAAAAAGTTTCTCTCCTGCTCGTGTACTGTATCAACACGGTTTCATGCAAGTATGCATATGTCTGAATAAAACCGCAATTTATTTAGACATAGCAAACTCAAAATGTGTACTATACGAGCATATACGAGTAAATATGCACTCTTTATTGTGGTAGAAAATACACATGAGTAGGTTTCAATAGACACAGAATCGCATTATTAGATTCCAAATCAGTGATACGAGAATTATCACATCTCATTATGACTACCGTCATTTCACAAAGGAGGACGGCCGTGCTCCTTATCATTTTTTTTTTTCATCGGAGGCCAACAAACAAGTTTCAAATAAAAAGAAGAATTTAACGCATATTTACCTGCTTCACACGTTGTCCTCCTGTAGTCGTTTCCCAACTCATATAAACTCCCCTGTTTAAAGGTTATATACATAAAATATGCGTATAAAAACAAAGGAGAATAAATTGAAAAATCTTATTGAAGACAGAAAAAAAAAATCACTACCAAGGGACTGTGAAAGATGATAATCTCTGCTGCAATATGCCACATTAGCCCTAACAGAACCGTCTGACAATCCTATTGGTATTAGATATAAACATGTTACTCTTGGACCGAAGGAATTCATACCATGGTTTCAATTTAGTCTGCGAAGACCAGGAAAGTGATGCTAAAAAGTCCCAGCTTTTTAGATGGGTGAAAGATATAATGATTGACATATTAACAATGAGATTAATTCTTTCAACACCTAGAGGTAAGCTACGTATTGTTGATGGCAGCTGCTCTGACGGGATCTAATCTTACAACGAAAGAATAATATCGCACTGACACGTTTGAACTCAGAAATCAAGGATAGCGGTATACCTTTATGTATTCACTAAAAAAAAAAAAAAAAAAAAAAACCAACAACTTCATCGGTATTAGTGTAATGTCAAAGAAACTGTTTGACGACTTTTGATTGTGAAATGTATGTGATTGCACAAGCAGAATTTGAGTCAAAATGTAAAGGGTCATTCAAAATGAAAAACATAATGAAGGTATACTCGAAACTTAATCGTAAAACAATTCGTATCGATCAATAAACTAATTATTAATGATAATTAGAAGTAAGCCAATGCGGGTTTAAGCTATCATACTCATATTACTTCAACTTACAGTGACATATGGACAGTGGTCAGCCGTTCCATACTGCCCGCCATAGTAGGCAAGCTCCGTCTCATTCTGTACGCCCGGTAAGGAGTCAAAGTACTGGAACAAAAAGTGTGTTTGGAGGAATGTTTGGAGAAATGTCTTTTTGATTTAAAATAGATTGTTCCTTGTTATAGTTTCACTTCTTATAGCAGTATGTATTTATATTTTCATTTTGGATTAAACAGGTAGGCTATATCACATCATTTCTCCATTCATTATTTCTGTACTGGGTCTGTGGACAGGCATTACTGTATGCTTTTCGATACCAGTCAGTATACTCAAAGCAAAAAATTTATGGGGTTATTACGAAACGGTATGTATATGAATAGGGTAAAGTAAACTCTGTTTCGTTGGTATTGAAAACAGACCCTACCTCAATTAAGTTGGACTGGCTCATTTCATTCATAAGTACACAAAGCTTTGCTTCTTTTCAGTTTTCCTTTTCCTACTAGTATTTTTCTTTTCATTACCTGATTTGGCTGATTTTTTTCTTTTTCTCTTTGACGTAATTTTGTATTGATTCATCCATTCTGACATTGTCATATGCCTCAAGAAATGCTGAATAAATTATATCATTCGTGGTCACGTCAAGTATTACTCGTGCAGCCGTGCATTGCGTCTCATCAAATACAATGCCGGAAAAAGTGAAATTCCTCTCTACTATACCCATTGATGGTAGCTTCATACAAGTTATTGGTTCCGCAGTCATATCCCTAAGAGTCTCGACCGCTTCTTACGTTTGATAAGAAAACTCCCACTTTTTTTTTTACCATTTCGAATTTTTATTTCCCGTACAAATACGACGCCTCAGTTACTAGGAATTGATAATTGTAAGTGGCTGAAAATAACGTATCTGTAGATGATACGGCAATTATCTACTCTGATATCGACTGAATATTTATGCAGAAGAATCTGAAGAAATGTATAACATTATACTATTTGAAGATTTTTGAAAATTAAATGCAATCATTTCATAATCGACTTTGAGAAAATAGTGAAAGGTCCTCGATCTTTATTTACGCTTATTTACATGTAAATGTATTCAAACTCTAGCTGCACTCAATAGTACAACAAATCAGAAATCTCTTTGAAAAATATTTGGGTGATATGGGGTCTATATCCCTTTCATGAAAGAGTTCTTATTGATAATGGAGAAGGGGCCGATACTTTGCAGAAACGGAATTGAAAATGGACATTAGCTGACGGTTACTGGACTTTACCATGAAATTTGGTTCAATCACATTATACTGATATGCATGCTGTAGATGAATCGGAATATTTTTACGAGAGCAATCTGGAGACGGTTGGATAGTACTACAGATTTACCTGATAAAGACTTGGAAGAGGTTGATCAAATCGCATTAGGTTACACCTGCCAGAGAACCCTCTTTCTGCGTCACACTGGGGAGCGTTTATTTGGTCACAGAAGGGCTCTATAGACTCTCCCCTTTGCACGGGAAAGGAGAAAGAAAACCAATTTTGATGAGGATGCGTTTCTGGTGTCATCATCTGTTTAACTCTTTATGTGCCATGGTGTAAACCCCCTGTGTCCCACGCAATTCTGAGACAGCAACGTAGTCATGCGTTCAGAAAACATTCTGTTTTTCAAATCTGTGTAACTTTTATAGGTTGTTGTTATTTTGAACATGTACCAACCGAAGTTGGAGAGAAAATGCCGAGCTTTGCTTTGATGGAAATTATATGACAATCTATGATTGTTTTTCTTCCAAATGACCAGTAGCTGTGTAGAGTCATGACTTTTGTACACAAAATAGTGACTGAAACTTTATCCAACAGGAAACATCGCCTGATATTCAATCACCACATAAAATGCAAGCTACATGTGACAAGAATGGAGTCGCAAGAATCTCTTTTATTGTACTGTGAAATTTAGCGATTTATCGATCGATTTGGATGGGTTTCTGCGTTTGAGAAGAATTATGCAAACTTGGCACGTCGTCGACCGAGTTGGGCTTGCGAACATGGCACATAAAGAATTAAAAAGCATTTAAAGGCGCAGACTTCAAAGTTAATCTGAAAAGTAAAATGATCAACATTTCCACCTGTTTTAGATTTTTTGATAGCTAAATTGGGGAATTGTAGAATAGGGAAAACAATAATTACGCAATGATCAATTCGAATGGAATCATTCTTTTCTCTGCAGAGGGATCAATTTCATTCCTTTTTATCAGATACAGTGTAACAAGATATACTCGGTTTGCGGTTAACTATGTTTAGTCCTTAGAAGGACTGTTGGAATGACATGAGAAAAGAAAGAGAGAAAGTCGGATAAGGGGTAAGAATTGAGTGATAGTATTCGAATACGGACGGACGGACGGACGGACGGACAACCCGAAAACATAATGCCTCCGGCCACTTCGTTGGCGGAGGCATAAAAAAAAAAACTCATACAGTTTAATACTTTATATAACGCATTTCGTCAGCATTTGAATACGTCATATCATTTACGTAAGCCTGCTTGTAGGCTTGATAATGTATTTTTTTTTTTAATCACAAGGTCGAATGCTATACTTTTCTTGGTTCGAAAGGATTTCTTTAAGAAAAATGTGAGCTTGGTGTAAGCATACAGTGCAGTATTTTCATGTGCACTAATGAAGGATATACACTTTCCAATAATTCAATTCAATTCAATTCAATATTATTTCCATTTCCATTGAATAAACAGAAAAAAATATATACAATACATTTACAGAACAAATTTATAATAATTTCAAGGAAAACGTACAAGTGGTCACGAGTAACAACAGAATTTCGTTTCTATGGTATATACCTAATACAAAGATTAGAATGGAAATGGAGGGTCCCACTTAAAAAAGCAAAGCTTGTAGGGTATGGGACCCTCAAAAAATACGTACACAAAGTCAAAGAAACCAATGTCAACTGACATGAAATTAACTTAGGAAGGGGGAAAAAAAAGAAAAAGAAAAAAAAAGAAAAAGAAAAATAATATCAGTATTAAAATCCGAAGGTTAAACATGAAGAAACTCACCTAGATCTCTTAGTGTCCATCCACCATTTGCAGCTCTTTGTGACGAAATCACAGCCAAGATTCTTGCCGTAATTGAAAGGATCAGCCTGGTCGTAGTTGGCGCTGTACCAGCCCGTGTCTTCGAAGAAGGCGAGGGAGAAGCGAGAGAAAATCCGAAGGAAGCTGATAAAACCCGTCATACTCTCTCCCTATTAGTGAGTCAGAGGGAGAGGGAGAGAGAGAGAGAGAGAGAGAGAGAAGGAAAGAGGACGATAGCATTGACAAAAGATCCAACAACTAATGAAAAGTATGTTACGGAATATTTTAGGCTCATACGCCCGATGGAGATCTTAGTATTTTGCGATATTCAGGTTTATTATTGTAGAATGGACGAGGAAAATGTAATTAGCCAGGATTATCAGCAGTGCTGGCAGGTCTATACAAATTGAGTGATACATTCGAAGACACATAAAAGAGAAATTGTCTTCTTAAGAAGATTTTTTTTTTTTAATATAACTATCGTCAACCGTTAAACAATCTATTTAGCCAGATGTGCCAACTTAGTGTAGTTTTATATATGTATATGTATAAATATATATATATATATATATATTATATATGTATATAATTTTGTATTTCATGTTCATTACTCTCACACATTGAATTAAAGATATAAACGAGACATCTCCAAAGTTCATAATAGGAGAAGAGTAAAAAAATATACACTTCTAGAGCAAGTTATGACCTTCTATACAGTGAAAAATGTGGAGGCGAAAAATCAAAGGCCATTTTTCTGCCATGGTTTCTCCCTAATGTTAAAACAGGGCAACCGTTTTATTTCTATACGCGACGAAAGAGAGAAAGAGAAAAAAAAATAAACATAGTGAGAAGAGAGAATAGTAAACTTACTCCCATGATTCGTTGCTCGAAGTGCGAGAGACCGGTTCCTCCTGTTTGTCCCATGTTATCTTCTATCTCCACTCCTTCGAGTGTCGGACAGCCGAAATGTTCCCGCGCCTCCCTCTGTAAAAAGATGCAAACATGGCAAAGGGCTATCAGGATTTTGTGTATACATGCAACTCCACTTTCGAATATTAAACTCTTAGTCTCTCTCTCTCTCTCTCTCTTTCTCTTTCTCTCTCAAAATACACATGAGAGAAATAATGCACTATGATAATCAAACGTCCTCCGTTTTCCAAACAGAACTCTTCAAGCTGAGCCAAGTTTTAGATAACCGACACTAACCGAGTAGACTTAATCAAAGAATGGGGGAGTCTCGGTTCTCCTCTTTTGACGTTTGAACTTATGGAACGATGATAGGAGTTGGATATTCTGTTGTAGAATATAATAACAACAATATGATATTAATAATCATCCGAATAATGACATATGTATGCAGCCCATGTCCAAATGAACTTTACAATGGAATCATTGATGAATATCAATAGGTCTACAATGATATCATACTAAAGGAGAAGTAGTTTATTCTGATTTAACCCACCACTAGATTGGGCGTGACAAAGAGTCGGACGGTACGATTGAACACGCCGTCTCTGACATCCCAGTCCAGCGTCACCTCCTTAATCACAGTATCACTCCACTGGTATACACCAAGCCTTGAACAATAGTAGAAAGCAGTAATGTTGATGATGAAAAAATACACAGAAGATAAGAAATAATTGTTTATACTCCAACCAGCCCCATAACCACGTCAAAGTGCCGAAAACTATAACATCGCCGTCATATTCCCACTTGCCGAGCTCCTTTATCACACCTTTTGGCACTCTTCGACTCTTAGAGTAAGAAGCGTTGCTAAAATCCATCATCTGCTTAATGCTAGAAGTAGACGTCTAAAGAAAGTAAATGTCTTGAATCATGCAGTCCATAATGTCTATTGTCTATTCCTTAACCCTATTCTAACTGGGGAGGGGGGGGGGGGAGAGTCAAATTGACCCCCCTCGACGTTTCGCGCCACGATTCCGCAACGCGCAAAGATTTTGCTGTGTCGTTTCATGACTTTTTTTTAAATTGAAGTCTCCCGCATATTTTGACACCAAATTTGCGACGTCCGGGTACACCGTTCTGAAGTTATGCAATGTTTTGCATAATTATGCATGTCAACCCGAAAACCGCTCAAATTCATGATTTCGTGTGCAAATCCAATGCAAACTGTGTTTTTTTTTTGTTTAATTGATATAAATTAGATTATTTCAACTTTTAACCATTGAAATAAGTCAATTCTAATGTAGATAAGCTTGAAAAAGTGCCTCCAACAAATTTTGGCAAAAAAAAAAACCAATAGAAAACAAAAGATCGAAAAAACATTAAAATACATAAGAAATTAACAAAACAATAAAAAACAAAAGAAAATGATTTTGATTGCGCTATTTTTTACAAGAAAATTGTTTGATGTGTCTTGAGGAACTCTGACACAAAAATTTAATAATCCTTCAGTCTTTTTGATGGAGTTAGAGGTGAAAATATGATTTCATGCGTTTATTTGCATAATTTATTTATTAAAAAATATGAAATCAACATTTTTCTATTGTATGACCATATAATCTTGTAGTTAACATCCGGCTCTATGTTCAGGCAAAATTTTGCGGAGATCGCGCGATCGGCGGCCGAGATCTGAAGGGGGGGGGGGGGGGGGAGTCAAATTGACCCCCCCCCCCCCCAGTAAAAACTTGGTCTCAAATAGCCCAGTTAGAATAGGGTTAAGGCATATGCCGTGGACTAATCATCCTCACCTGCACTTCGTAAAACAAACTTGGCGGACAACCGACTGAACACTCATGAATTAAGTTAATCTTCCACGTGCAGCTTGGGATTTGTCGTTGACTATATATTATGTCATCCCGTACAGCTGACTTTCTTCAGGTGGAAGTTGCAACTCACTGTACCTCGTGTTATCTTTATAGCACACATTGAATCCTACTGAATTGCTCATTAGACACACTCTCAATTATGATACGATATTCGTGTAAGCTTTCCAGTTTAAGAGGGCCACTTTCTCCAATGATTCCATGCTCTTTTCACGGTGGACATGGTGGAATGACTGCCCACATGCTGGACACAACTTACTCGTAATTGATTTCGGGTAGACCTGTTGTTTCGTTGACGGGAGTCCTCGGATCACCGTTTTCATCTCTAAAGAATGCATAAAGTGCGGGGCTGAAGCCCTGGAAGAGAGAAAATAGGCAATGGCATGAAATACAGTACCATTATTTATGCGTATTGACATCTAACAAAAAAAAAATGACTGAAAGTGTGAACACAATCAACGGCCAAGGTTTTAGCATGATGTCTCTGAGCCCACCTAGTGTGCTCATATACAGCTCTATGGCACTGTTAAGGTGTTAAACCAAGAGACTGCTTGGCCACTAGATCCCAGGCTAGCTTGTCGTGGTTTTTGAAATGGAGCTTTAAAATCTCGGGCCATATCAATAGCCATATTGCTGGTGGTTTTTTTTTTTTTATATCTCGGCATTTTGCATGAATGTAGAAAGTAACCGAAGCACTGTTGTTTCTTTAAATTGCTTGAGGCGCCCACTGTCTATTGTTGTTAAACGATTTTGGTGAAATGCATTTCACCCGTAGTAATCCTCTCTTGTAGTAACTTCTTGACAAGGAACGAGTTCAATATAACTCAGCCCCACAACTGATGTTCCGGATGTAAAATTTAGCTTCATTATGATTTTTGAAACTGATGATAGTTATAAAGGTCTACCATGTCTACTTCTTTCTCAAAATGAATGACATATTGCCCGAACATGCCTTTTTGTGTGCTAATCAGGTGATAAAATGATTTCCATGGAGCATATGCCGGAGAAAATGTATAAAATCTCAACAAAATTCTACAAGGTTTGGTTTATTCAAGACCTGACACATGAGATAAAAGGGGCAAGGGAATGACTTACTAGTGCGTGGAATATTTCATGCTGAATGATGATGTCGAAAATGTCCTCATCAAACTGGGCAAAGATGTCTATCCATCGAGGACACATATTGATGAAACCAATCAACGGTCTAGAGATTGTACGATGAAAACAGATAATCACGTGCAGTGAAAACAACTAGATTGAAGAATTACATGAAATGGAATAAGAATAGATAGATATTCATTTTTCTTTATATGCCATATCAAATTGATTTAAAAATATAAATGGGACATTAATAGAATAGTACACAGGTCAAGGAAGGTGATAGAGGTGATGAATCTGCTGAACCTGATGTATGTATAATGTATTTCATATTTACACAAACACATGGGGTCATCCCACGAGACCGACACCCACGAGTCATACGGTCTACGAGACCGACATCAAAAATAGGTCCATGAGTCATACAGCCCATGAGTTATACGGCTCACGAGTTATACAGCCCATGAGTTCGACACTATAGGCACAAAAGGCTCACGAGACCGACACTAAACAAAGAAAGCCCACGAGACCGACACTACACAATTAAGGCTCACGAGACCGACAGCACGCAAAAGAGGCTCACGAGACCGACACTAGGCAAAGAAAGCCCACGAGACCGACACTAGGCAAAAAATGTTCACGAGACCGACACTAGGCAAAGAAAGCCCACGAGACTGACACTAAGCAAAGAAGGCTCACGAGAACGACAGGATGAACAGCGTCATCTACATGTCAATTACAAATATGTACCTGTACAGGGTGTTCCATTAAGGGGAAAATTACATACTGGCGGGTACAAATTCGTTACGCTGTCCAGCGAAAGATTGTTGCTAACTAATAACAGCACCATCTACATATCAACGACATTAATTATGTATTTCTACACGTGTAGCTTTTAGGGGGCAGTTCTGTCACGCTACGGGGAGCGACATTGTTACCATTTTTTTTAATTGTCCTCTTTATAGGACCCCCCCCCCCAAAAAAAAAAGAAGAATGAAAAAATGATAGAGGACAAGAACAATGAATGGTTTAATTTTAGATGCCATCATGCTATATCTAATAGGCTTTCCTAACTTCTACTTAGACGGTGAACAGGATCTAAGTTTTTTTCACCCTTTTCTTTCTGGCTTCACAAGTTAAGTAGGCCTTAATAGATATCCTTTCTGCCTGCTTTTACCCGCCTGCTTAGAGTTCACGTTGTAATTTTCTCTTTAACTTTACTGTATGACATTCAACGGATGAAAACGTTTTTTTTTTTTTTTTTTTTTTTTTTTTTTAAATCGCAGCGATTCACCTCGATTTAAGTTGCTTGTGTTTGTAAGATTATTCTTCTCAAAACAGTACGTTTTTCATGAAATAGGAAGTTACTTTTATGGATCCATCTTCTTTTTCCGAATTCTTAACGCTGCCTTAATTGACGATTACATGATTTTCTGTGATTTTTTTTATTATTTCAACACCTTTGCAGACGACTAGCCCCCCCCCCCATATCATATAAAGCAGGTGTGCCGTACAACATTGACCATTTTGTGAATAATTTTATTGTATTGAACTTCATTTCATACCTGGGTATTTTTCTAGTTGGTTGATCTGAATGTCGACATCATTTTATTATTGTTTTTTTTTTCTAAGTAGGTATACCGGTACGGGCTTTGCAGATAGGGAAACGAGGGTGTCTTGGCATTTTCGAAAGTAATGTTGAAACATCTCATGCACTTTACTGAATTTTGTTTATTTTTTTCACAAACACTCACATACGCAAACACAATTAAAGATCTTGAACCATTCAGGGGGTGAGAGAGGGCAATTGACGGGGTAATACCCTAGCAACCTTACTCTCCTTTTCCATCTCTTATACCTTCTTTATGCCATTATCTGGACACCCTATACAAGCAATTGGTCTATAGGTGGCGCTGTTCATCCTGTCGGTCTCGTGGGCCTTCTTTGCCTAGTGTCGGTCTCGTGAGCCTCTTTTGCCTAGTGTCGGTCTCGTGAACCTCTTTTGCCTAGTGTCGGTCTCGTGAGCCTTTTAAGTGTAGTGTCGGTCTCGTGGGCTTTCTTTGCTTAGTGTCGGTCTCGTGAGCCTTTTGTGCGTAATGTCGAACTCATGGGCTGTATAACTCGTGGGCTTATTTTACTTAATGTCGAATTCATGGGCTTAATTTGCTCAGTGTCGAACTCGTGGGCTGTATAACTGGTGGGCTGTGTGACTTGTGAGCTGTATGACTTGTGGGCTGTATGACTCGTGGGTGTCGGTCTCGTGACGTGCACCCAAATACATAATGTGCATTTATAAATATATATCTGATTATATAATATAATAATACAAATATATAATTATTTTAAATAAGGGATTTTGCTTCTCTCATTCAAATAGCAAGCACTTTTCTTAACCAGCTGACTTGAATTTTGTTTCCTAATTTTGTTTGAAAACTGTTGATGACAAAATGAATGCAGGCCTCCATGAAGAATACGACAAGCAGTAGAGTAGGATAACACGTAACGAAAATTCGAGAACGAATTCTGGATATTTCGCTGACAGAAAATGAATTTTATTAAAATTGTGGCATGTAAAGTAATTGTTAGGGGCTTAACCATTCATGGTAGAGTGACGATATCCGCACCGATCTGACACATAAGACATTGCTGATGTAGGTTGTTGCTCTTATTTGACTAGTCTTCAAGTGACCAACAATACTGCTGCACACCTGTAATCACCAGTTCTCAAATAACACGGACTAGCAAAAGCCAAGATGCCTCCGACACAGGAATCCGACAAGGCAGCCACGTGTAGTACATAGTGGACGTCTTTGACCCCGTAGCTGGCCGTATAATTTGCCGGAGGTCCCCGGCAGTCGTACAGTCTCCCCGTTCCATTCTCCACTTCACAAGTGTAACATGGCTATGAAGGGCAGGACAAAGGGGCAGTGTAAATGATGAAAAACAAGTAAAATGAATACACAGCGTAACAAACGACAAGTTGGTAAAGAAATACAAGACTGAATAGATGAATGACTACCGTAATTTCCGGGGAAGGTAGGCCTTAAGTACCTCGTGCATAATTAATGAAAACCTCTCTAAATCTTCAAATGAATGGTGAGTGTTACAATCCATTGTTACTATAAACATTGTATATTTTAACCTTTTTGCACGGAGCAGTGATATCAGTGGATTGGATATTATGAAGTTATGATGCCCCTTCATAAAATTGCTCATTAAGGCTGACAAAATTTATAATTTTGGTAAATGATTATGCAACTGTCATATGTATTTTTTACAAATGTATGGTTATTGATATATGATATCTACGGTATAAAATGTTATATATGATATATATATATTATTTTACATTCATATTGTTATATATTCATATAACTGAGGTAAGGATGAAAACAATTCATTTCTTGAATTTTAATAGACGGAATCTACAAACAGTGTTATGATTCTTTTTAGTACAGAATCTAAGTAACATCTGTATAGGTGCTACATCATCTTAAATGCAAGCAATGCGTCGTTGTCGATTCCCAATATTTCACAATGGTCCTCTTCTTTGATTTGTCTCATTCGATAATTTCACACATACACTTCTTGATATAATTAACAATCAAACAAACTAAACAGTTCAAGAGAGATCGGCGTCACCAAACTCACCTCAAGGTGACTTTCAGGCAGTTCAATCAGACAATACGGACGAGCGCATTCGTGGATGCAGTATCTAGTTCCATTTTCGATCTTAGCAGTGCCTTGGGGACAAGCCCTGCATGGTGGGAATCATCAAAACTGTGTTTCACAATTAACGAGGGTAGAGTTCAAAAATCCCCATTTCGCTACACAACAACAACAACAACAACAACACCAACGCCATCAACGACAGCAGAATAAAGATACGATCAGGGCCCCGTTTCATAAAAGTTCTTATCATCAACAAGTTACGATAGTTGTTGTATTGGAATCCTTGCATCTGATTGGCTGAGACGAAATTTGTTATAGAAATGTGGCAGTTGTTACCGATAACAAGTTTAAATATAAAACGGGACCCGGGATTTATGTAAGGAATGACAACTTTCTGAACCGAATCCGGCTAGCATGAAATAGGCAGTTGCCCATACAGGCACCTACTGACATACTTGTACTGCAGTCTGTATTATGTCCACAAGAAATCATAAAATTTCCATTTTTGATTTGCTAGAACGCAATTGTACCTAAGCCTAAGATACTAGTATCTCTATCTACTCCTTCTCATTATTTCGAAATTAGCCGGGGAATAATACCGTACTTTCATACTAAGTACTAGAAAATTTGAATTTGATTTTTTTTTTCAACACGATAATGGACAATTGTGAGGGGTGAGGGGATTATGACATCATCAACTCACTCATTGATTTTTGTATGGTCATAACATAATTAATGTATAATAACTACAAAAATTCAGGTTATAACTTTCTTCATTCTTACCCGATTTAGATTACGTTTGCCCTGCTGTGCTCACAAAATTTGACGCTTTATTTTTAGACTAATATTCAATCTTGTCCTTACTTACCTAACAAAGGAAATCGTACTTTTTTTTCAGCTATGTGCCTAGGGCCCTACGACCACGACGAATTTATTGAATAACGTGAGTGTGAGTGCATATTGTCTTTTTTGTTGCGTTTTGTTGTTGTTGTTGTTGCAAGAATAAGTCATCGAGTTTCTCGTCAAGAAAACCAAGAAAGGGTTTGCGATTTACGAGCTACAGGGAGGTCGATTCCCTGAAAAAGAAAACGAAAAACCTATGGAGTTGCAATGATAACACCCATGAGATGTGTCGCTCTTGTTCTTTTGTGTTGATCTGATTTCAAAAGCTATTCATATGAATCCAAGGCTAATGTATGAAACAGACCATAAAGAAAAGATTGATATCGTTTGTGTTCTCGATTAATACCAGACGTCACTATGGTTCCATCCGACCATGGAGCTACTATTAAATACGTAGCTCCATGATCCGATGGAGTCAAGGTTTCGAAAGCATTACAATGCGCGCACAAGTAAACACATTCGTCAATACAAGTTTACACACGTTACGCTCATTATGTGGACCCATCTGAAAAGTAGCTCTGCTGATCAGGATGTTTTACCCCGTGACGTGGAAATAAATTCAATTCAATTCAACTTACGTTCGGATTAAGAAAACAACAACAACAACACCGTTACCCCCGTCCTATTTCTCTGACATTGTTCGATGTATGTGTCGATTGTAGGACCCGAAATGAATTTACTGATCAATGTCTGGAAAGATACCTCATTTGGAATACTGGCATAACGCCATGAATGAAGTGGTATCTGCGGGACAGTAGCTAGATCTTTGCATGTTCGCATAGCGTATTTAACGAGTTCGGAATGTCATGATCAAATTCGTCATTTTATTGTCAAACAAAATTCATTTTCCTGTCGATCAAATTGATCAAATGTTATTCATTTATAGACCTTTATGTATTGAGGGTTAACCACGTTGCATTATGTAATGTACGTGTGGTGTATCAAGTTTATAAAAACTTTTCCTATGTCTCATTTGAGGGAATAGGTCATGTAGGTATGATATTAAAGTGAGTCCTGTGAAAAGAAATTGAAAATGTTTTACGTATGATTAAACGCCGTAAATTTGATGAGTAAACGATTCGATCACGGCAATAGTTCCAGCATTGCTCATCCCAGGGGCGGATCCAGGGAGGACCACAACCGGCGCACGCCCCCCCTTTATTTTTTGTTGAAACAAAAGAAATAAAAAGAAAAAAATGGGGGGAGGGGTGCGTGCGCCCCCCCTTTATTTTTGTAAACACGCCCCCTCTTTACGAAATTCCTGGATCCGCCCCTGCATCCGGGGAAAATTTCAGTAAAACTTCGACGGAAACGAATGTCAGTTCACGCAATTGATTTCTGCTCAGCTACTGTGACAGTAAAAATTTGAGTTGCAATTGAAAAAAAAAAGTAACACGTGTGACAAAGCTCGATATTGAATGACAGTGTTCCATAGCTGGCGAGGCAAGGTTGATTGTTCATGTGAATCATGTGAATATTAATACCAGAATTATTATTCAGAGTGTGACTTACCAGTCGACAGCAATATCTGCTCTCTCTCCCTTTACTTGAAGAAGATTGGATATCCGATTTAGTGTTTCAGTGGTAATCCTCTGTTTAGTATGCAAAATCAAGGACAAGAATTCTAATGTAGTTATATATGACATAGAAATGCAATCACACCTCATGTCCTATTCCACTTCAATGTACGGTGTGAAAGTGCGACTCCCCAAATGTTGAGTGCTTTACTGAAATCCCACGTAAAACTGCAAATATCCGTTGTCAGAAAAGTGTTCAGGTCCGTAAGATTTTCATGAGGCGATGTTATTATAGCCACTTCATTTTGAAGTTTTCGTATAATGAGGTTGTTATCAATATCTGCTTCACAACACATTTGGACCTTTAAGACGACATCATGAGAAAGTACAGTATTTAAAACACTCATAACTACACACAGACACACATTCATGCACACATAAGCTGTCTAAACAAGCATTTATGAACAGACGTACATCCACACTGAGTGTCATACGCCAGTACTGTACACAAGAATATAATAGGGAGGTTAGGAGTAATCTGGACAACCAAAAATGAAAGTCCGAAAAGAAACAGAAAAAAATAAACTTCGGGAGATTTTCAATTGTGAAGCGTTGCAAATTTTCTCAAAACAGTTCTTTAGCAGTCAATATAATATACAGTTGATACAGAAATGAAAGAGATGTATGGCCGAATCAGGAAAAACTTCCAGTCTCATAACCTCTTAATTTTTCTTTTTCGAATTTAATTTCATTTTTCTTCCTCTAACTCATTTTACTCTTTTTGTCTATTCTTTTTACTCTTTCGTTTTCACACTAACTTTTATCTGGTCCGACATGGCCCTTTGACTTTACCTGTATGGTTTCATTGTACGTGCTTTCCAGTACACTCTGGTGGTACTCGACGTGTACAGCCATCCTCTCAGCATCGACGCTGCGACGGGACACGCGAGGCGAGGCGGAGGGATGGGTGTGTGCGTGGTCGATGAGCTATGCATGCGAAACAAAATTACAGCAATGTCAAAGACGCACATTATATACTACGCAATGTTATTATTTTAGGTCCAAGGGATGCATGAATACACGCTTTTCTTTACATTGTACATTTTGTGAGCACATTCCTCAGAGATGTGGATAAAAATGCCATTTCTCCAGTTAACGTACCGTATTCTAGTAACTATATTTGGCCTGGGTAACTTGTTTGAGTAAGCTTAGTTACACAGAAACCTAATTTCGATTTCTGAAGAGGAAACATCGTTCTCAGAGAAACTAAGTAAATATAGAGCTGTAAAAACTGCAGGCTATAGAAGGAGATCAATTAACATCGAATCATGACACAGTCAGTAAGACATCTCACGTGGGTTCATGCAGTAAGCGCCAGACAAAGCCATCATATTTGCAATACTCTGTGGTATCACTCGAGTGAAGGAAGACCCCCAAACAACGACGACGACGACAACAACAACAACAACAACAACAACAACAACAACAACAACAACAACAACAACAACAACAAGAAAAAAGCAAAATAAAACAAACAAAGTAATAAAGCAACCCGCACCTTCATCAATGATTGTCAATTGTAGCTTTAAAAATGGAGTATCTCTCACCATGTTGTGTATGGGATTCTTATTTGTTCCTTTTCACATTTAGAAGGGAGTACAATGACTGCATGATATTCCTGATACAAATGTACTTGTAATAAGCTCCTGACAGAGTGATGGACGAATCATTTTGTTTAGATTTTTTTGAATATTTGCATATAAAGGTATTATTATTGTAATATGAATATATATATATATATATATATATATATATATATATATATAATATACATACACATGTATTGATATATAATACATACATACATACATTACAGCGATTACAGTATCACTTTGGTGTATTTAAACGGCTCTAAATTGCTAAATATTTGCTTTGTCGATGGTATTGTTACGAATATGGATAAGCAGAAAACCACTGACCAGGGACCCACCTCCCTGCACTGACCATGCAGAACAATAAGTGTCTTGTTGTAGATGAAAACCACTCACCCTCCGCAGCGAATTCTCGTGGGGTCAATGTTTACGTTCCGCACGTGCCAAGCACGCCCCTCCATGTTGACACTTTCTAGGGTTTCTCCTCCTAGGATTTTTGGCATAACTCTACCTCATAAAGTACCAAGTAGGGCACATTCCATAACAAGTGGGTTTCCGTTCTAGACTGAATCTCTGATAAAGTACACATTCCTTGCACATTCCGTAAATTCTGTCCATTCCTCGCATTACATCGTTTGGAATTTTATGTTGTGTATAGTCCACTAAAGAATTCTATGTTTTACCTAATATGAAGGTATACGCCCCAAATATTCTATGTTTCTCATAGTTTCCGCATAATTTGAATTGCCCGAATACCTTTGTAAGTTTAAAGAAATACATTGAGCATAGAGGTATAAATATCGATTGATCTGTCTAAGCAAGAGACTTAACTTTTGGGGACTTCTGGAACTTCACTTCTTAAGAGGAGCGACTTCTTGAATCTAAGGACTTTAGCGAAAGTCGTTGTGTCATGCAGTTAGAGCAATTAGACAAGTCCTGTCATAACTCATATTGATCATGTACGTTTGTCAACATGAAGTATATCTGCCAATAAAATAGCAGTTTTTGCCCGGAACATACGCTCTTCCGATTGAACTATGTTGCAGCCCTCTCATCGTGATGGTGAATGAATTGTGTGAATGTACCTGATGCACCTTATATCTTACTAATTAACTCTCTTCCACTGCGGAAAATGTGCCTTTCTATTGGGGGTATCATTCCCGCTCGGTAAACATCCTGCCACCCCCAGTAGTCAGTGCAACAACACCCATTTTCCCGCAACACTGGTGTCAGGAGTGGGATGCTGACTTTAACACGTGCCTGGACCAACAAGGGATTTATCGTTTCTCTCAATATCAACTGAAGCAGTGCGATTCGAACTTACGTGCCATTCAAACACCTGGCTTTTTATCATTGAAATGTCGAACAATCATTGCTAAACAACAGAAATGCCAACGACCAGCAAACCACATGGAGAAGGCAAAGGCGTATGACTTTTGTATCTGACAAGTTCTCGGAGGATTAAATCGGAATCAATTTCTGCGTATGATAATTCTCTACTCAAGGACAATGAAGATCATAACTTTTCTCGCAATAGTAGCCCTAGTCTACTTACTAGTGCCAACTGATGCCAAAAGAAGTATGGAATTACCGGCGAAAGGACTAATGGTCATCGAAAGTGTTTTCTTGAACATTGAGACCGGAGACAACGAAAAGGTCAGAATTGAATCCGCGCTTGGACACAAAGGTAACAAGGCCCAACGCATCTTCAAGGATTTCATGATACGGGGCGGGAACCTCTATCGTGGAGATGACACTGGAGGTAAGACTGCGACAAATTTGATGGTGACAACTTCTCAGCTGAGCCATTACGGGTCTGGCTTGCCGAGTACGACCAGCGCTGACAGGGACGTGAATGGATCACAGTTTTTCATCGCGACTGTTGAGGCATCTTGGTTGAACGGGAATTACATCGTTGAATAGACAGACCCGACACATATCACCATGACAACCGAGAGACATTAACCATATTCCACCACATGAGCGAAAAAAACAAACAAACACCGGAATCAAACACCGTGAAAAACTGAGAATAGCAATAAAAATTGTGTCGCACATTGGATTTGCAATTTCGTACGAGCTCAACCGACTTTTTTTTTCTTTTTTTTTTCTTTTTTTTTTCTTTTACAATCAGTCATTTGCCGTTATCTTTTTTAATGATTATTGCACTCTCAATTTTGTGTTGTAGAGTTGCAATTTGGAAATACATGTATCTCCAGTAATTGCTGGAGGCATTTGGGATATTTCACTGTTGGTTATGAATGCCTGCATTACGTTATGTTTCGATATTCTGTAGAAATTTCGTGGAAATTGATGCGTATGAGGTTAATAAAAATAAAAATATATAGTTTATGTAGTATAGTGTGATGAAATGTTGTGAAGTTGGCATGATGAAGACATATTGAAAACCCTGGCCAGGTTTGTCAATTAGATGATGATGATGATAAAAGGTGCCTAAATGTGAAGAATTAAAGGAATAATTCGATTATGCGCATTGTTGTTTTGATATGGCTGTTGTCATTGGTGATTTGCCCTGCGACTCCGAAAAAGTTGCCTTAGCTGATATTTTTTTCAGGCCGCTGTAATGTTCATACTACCAGACCACAACCTACACCCCATCTTCTAATAACATGTTCTATGTTTACATTAACCACCAAGCTTTCCCCCCTCACTAACTTCTACTGATAACGCAATCCCCTCTTTCCGTTCCCAAGCTGACCACATAGATTAACTGTCTCCACTTGATTGACAAACAAACCCAAACAAACTTGTTAAATGAGCTCCTACTGCAGACTGTGTATATACTCCAAGTTTCAACAATAAAGTCTCACTTATCCTCCCAACTACCACTGAGTGAAGTTCTATCCATTGCCTCTGAGTATCCAACTATCTGTACTCTATAGTGACATATAGACAGCGATACAACAAAGTATCACCCCCGAAACATTACATTGGCGACGAGGATTAAGACGAGGACGACGAGGATACAGTCAATGTAACCATGGCGACATCAATGACGCTTCCACCTTTTCTCCCAGATGCCGACCCTGTCGAGTGCTCATCTCGGTGGACAGCATGGCTTCAGAGCCTCGAATTCTACTTCGACGCTGCTGAAATCACACAAGCCGCCAGGAAGAAAGCTCTCCTTCTTCATCACATGGGAGCAGCTGCCCAGAGCGTCTTCACACAGACGATAAGGCCGCAACTCGCCGCCCAAACGCCTCCCTTGGCAGAGACATATGCCAACATCACCAGTGCATTCAAGTTGCACTTCGCACCGAATGTCAACGTCGACTTCGAAGTCTACCGGTTTCGCCAGGCAAGACAGCTTGAAGAAGAAACTGTTGCTCAATATGCCGATCGTCTTCGGTCATTAGCCGCCCGATGCTCCTTTCCCGACATGAACGCGGAAATAAAATCGCAAATCATTTGTAGCTGCCTGGACCCCGGACTTCGACGTCGTGCTCTTCGCGATACCACTCTAGACCTCGCAAAGCTGCTCACCCTAGCCAGAACACACGAAGCAACGGAGCAGCAGGCACGAGAGATGGAAAAAGGACTGAGTAATCTAAAAGTTGACGGTCTAGCGGCAGCTCACCACATTGGTCGATCACTCTTAACACCGAATCAGCAAGCGTCGTCATCGTGCTCCAATTGTGGTAGGAAACACACTGACAGAGATACATGTCCAGCTCGCGGAAAGACATGCAATCACTGTGCGAAGCGACATCATTTCGCGAAAGTATGCCGCTCTCGGATTGCTGGGAAGTCGCCATATCGTCAGCAGCCCGACAGATCCGACGACGACTCCCGATCATCTCGCTTTCGCTCACATCACGGAAATTCGCACCGTGACCGGAAGAGCTCTAGTGAACGCTCTCGAGATTCGGACCGGCATCGCCACAGTGACTGGCGATCCTCATTCTCGAATAGCCGACATCGTCGTCGTGGAAAAGAACGTGTCCGTCACCTATCCCGTGACTCGTCATCATCATCGGAATCCTCGCAATACAGTGATGACAAGGCTTTCTTTGTTAACTCAGTTCGCGAGAACAACAAGTTGCCTAAAGCCACAGTAACAATCGGTGGTCAACCGATCGATCTCATAGTTGACACGGGATCGAGCATCAATATTCTCCGTGAGCAAGACTTCGCCAAAATTTCTTCGAAACCGCGGCTGCACCGCACACACATTCAGTTATTCGCTTACGGCTCCACGCGCCCTCTCCCAGTCAGCGGGAAATTTCGAGCTTTCGTCACGGCCGTCGACAAGCGCCTCGTGGAAGCTCAGTTTTATGTTGTGCCCGGACGCTCGTATTCGACATCTCTTCAGACCACTTCTCAACGCACCGACAACGAGAGCTTCCGCACACACGATACAGTGAAGAAGCAACGCACCGACAACGACAGCTTCTGTAGACGCAGCACAGCAAAAAGACAACGCGCCGATACAGCGATGAAGACACAACGCGACAACGACAGCTTTCGCAGACGCAATGCAGCGAAGAAACAACGAGCGAAGCGCCTCGCCGACACTAAGCGACAACCAAGGAAGCGAGCTATCGCAATCAGCAACCAAGTTCTCGTCAAGCAACCGACGCATTCCAACAAAAACAACCCAGCGAGTCACAATCGCAACTCCAAGTCCTGTTTCCGCTACGATCACTACGACTACAACCATGATCAGGACCACGATTTCGACAGCAACCCTCCTAGCGTAGTACTCCGTGACCGACGACAACGCGATGAGCTACAGACTGCGAATCGGCAACAATATCTCCGACGAGACCGACATCCACCCGACAGGTACGGGTTTGGCGTTTCAAATTAAACTTGAACTGTTATAAACTGGACATGAACCCAATTCACTTCTTAATTTAACTTGGCGCGCATAATTTGTGGAACAATATGGACATACATATTGATAAACTCGAACACAATTTAAGACTCAAATGTATCATACAAATAGCGGATACTTTGAACTCAGTTTTATGGTCATTCCATCTAAACGAACATTTTGTGACAGTTTTGGAGATACATCTATGCGTCAAGCGTCAATGATAATATGTGCAAATTACAATGTAACTGACGATCCAGTGATCAATTGTGAGGACGTCAAGCCAAGAACGTCGAGTGTATCAGCTTTTTTCTATTTTTTTTTTATTTCAGCTGTTTCAAAGTGATCAAAATGTGTAGGTTTTGCATTTAAATTCTTCATAACAATGTTCATAGGCTCCTAAAACCAATTTGCTCGATTACTATTCCTACCTGCAATTGTAAAGCAACTCATGACAAAACAGAAAATACAGTGTTTGAGTATTATTTCTTTTTATGACCATTGCAAAAAAAAAGAAAAAAGAAAAAGAAAAGAGAGAATAGAGATAAAACAAATGATTATGTAGCAGAGCCTATACTGTAGCAACAAAT